>NC_135502.1:6728084-6863084 GCF_052857255.1 Amblyomma americanum | reverse complement strand
ATGTTACACCACGATTCCTGTGCCTCTACCGTGCTGTCCTTTCAATGTTGCTTTATAGTGTTGTCTTATTTTTTTGCATCTTTGCTTTAGCATTGCGGTAGCCTCTCGGGTTGTAGTCAGCTCATTTTGTGCATATCATTTTCTGAAAAATCCTCCTTGTAATCATTGTGATGCTGCAGGTGCCTGTAAAAATTAATTAATTAATTAATTTTTTGACATGGTTTTGACATTGTGCAAATCTTTGACAACTTTGATGGGGCCGAGAACACAACCTGCACCTGATGTTTGCTTGCGACTTTTTTTATACCATGGGACACCTTATGCATGTACGGAATCACAGAGACCAATTTTTTTGCTTCCGGAAGTTTCTCATCACAAGGCCGCTTGAATTTCTGGATTAACATTTCAGAAACAGCCAAAATCAAATGGGTCGGGTAACCTGCTTCGTGCAACCTCTGAATTTGGGCGCCAAAGCTCATAGACATCGTGTGATGGCACGACTTTCTTAAGGCACTCTGAAGGGAATTAGCGATTATTGCTCTTTTTACAAGTTTAGAATGAGCACTATCAAACGGTAACAGCCCTTTCTTAGATCTGGGATTGTACGCCCAGCATAGGTGATCCTCCATAAAAACCAATCTAACGTCTAAAAACTGCAGTTCGCGATTCACTGGTAACTCCCACGTGAACTTGAGGCCCTAGCTGTTACTGGTGAAGACTGATAACACACTTCCTGCCGCCGAAGCTACATCGGACTCATGAACATTCTTCATGATAACCAAAAAATCGTCCACGTATCTAAAAATGGATACTACACGTGGATCTCTAAGTTGAATTTTGATTTGATTCCCAACAGCTGACAAGAAAATATCAGAGAGTACCGGTGCCACTGAAGACCCTATGCATACACCTTTTTTCTGGACAAAGAAGCTACCTTCAAATGAAATGGCTGTCGAGCCTAAGTAGAATTCTAACAAGGCTACAAAACTATCACTGCTAATGCCAGCTGCATTTTGAAACTGAACTTCACCTGTTGTGAAGATCTTTTCTCTGACCGCGCTTAGAAGTCCATGATGAGGAACAGAGTAATATAAATCTTCAATATCGATGGAGAAACCCATGTACTCGAGGGAGGGCAAAACGTCCAGTTGCTGCACGACATACGAGGAACTACGAACCACGAAAGGATCATCTTCCACCAAAGAACCGAGGTGCTTCTGAAGGTAACTACTGACAACGCACTGCCATGTCCCTTTTTCGACACGATGGATCTTAGTGGCATTCCAGGCTTGTGGGTTTTGACCGTGAAGAATATTTCAAGGAAGCCCCTCTCTTCACCTTTTGCTCGCTTCTTGATGGCATCCAGGTGCAAGTCATCCAAGATTTTTAGTACTTGTCGTTTTCTGGTTCGTGCGTTGAACTTGACCGATTTGAAGTTTTTGTTGATGGCTGCAATCGCCTTTTCTCGAAACAAACCCACGGGTAGGACAGCAAAACACCATCCTTATCTGCTTGGAGCGCCAGGAGACCTTTTTCTTTGAGGGCATTGGACACCTTTTCAAGAGGCGGGATTTTCGGGGGGTTAGCCCCGACGCACCTCATCAGGCAGGCGACACCGTCATCTATAATCCTCTCTTTTCCACGCTCCGTCGCATGGCCGGCCACCCTCCTAACCATGGCAAGCATCTCCTGCCGCTTGGCATGCACCGGGAAGCAGAACTTTGGGCCTTTCTCCAACACTTCTTTCACTTTTTCTGGAAGAACCGCATCTCCAAGGACGACAAGCTTGCTGGGGCGAACACAAGAAGGTTCCTTAGGTCGGTAAAGCAGGCTCGTCACCGCACGTTGCCAGAGAAACTCTGTAGTCCTTGCTGACAGCCTTTTCACTTCTTCTACTTCCGATGTTCTGACTATTGAAGAAATTGCGTTTTGTTGTGTGATAAGCTTGTTGTGATACGGCTCAGTTGATGCATAAAATGTAGGGGTTTGGTGCAATAAACTTCAGTTGCAAGTTGGCGCCCGTCCTGTTGTGTTCGTGCCTCTTTGTCTTTGTCGTTTTAGCGCCGTCCTAACTTCTGAGTGCTAGCATGTAAGTTCAGTATAAGCAGATTCAAGGAGCAATTATGCTGGTAGCAACCACTCGTATTTGTTCAGGTTTTCCCACAGTTTCCGCTTTTACTGTGAATGAACTGGGCACTATCGCATGGAGAGAAAGCTGCTATTGACCAGCAGAAAAAGTGAAGCTGCCAAGATTCAAGTATTGCGAGGCAGTTTACGCAGATTTGGATAACGTAACACGTTAGACTGAGATCGACATGATGTACCACTTACCACACTCAACTTTCTTTAGTTGCTTTAAGAAACCTCATTTCACGACAAGAAATTCCATTCCTTGCTTCCTTTACGCGCCAGCCCATTTTTTCTAGCAATTTGCATTGCCATGAAAACATATAAGGGGGTGCGAAATTAAGCAGGACGGTGCCTGCAACAAAATGCCTTCACGCAGAAGTAATCGCTTCTTTTCCTCCATGAATTCCAGCGAAGCGAATTCTACCAGGAAACAGCTTTTGCCAAGAAGGGTAGTAAAAACGAATTTTACAAATAGTTTGCTATGTATTTCAATTTTTAACTTCCCAAAGCTGCACATGCGCTGTGAAAGGCAGCGCGTTGGAGAGTTGCAGATTAATTTAGTCGATTTGAGGTTATTCAAAATGCAGACATCGCACAGCACACGAGCTTCTTACGCATTTGACCTTTGGCCGCCGCAGTGGCTCATTGGTAATGGCGCTCGGGAATGGTGCAAATTCCAGAGCCCTACTGCGGCGTCCCTCATAGCTAGAGTCGCTTTGGGAAGTTAGACTGCACAAAACAAAACAAACAAACAAACACGATATTATGCAAGATTTCAAACTCAAAACTGCTAGGTGAATAAGTCATGTATCAATGTCATGTGAATATTGGAGCGAACTAGTAAAAATTCATTAGCGGTAGCAGATTTAATTGTTACCATTTGCCGCTCGGTTAGGCCGAATCTTTTAATCTATTCCCGTTACGAGAATGTCAAGATTCAAATAACTTATCTGCTCTCGTTATGGCATTTGTATAGGAATAAACAACGCATTTGCTGTGTCACAGGAGTGCAAGATAAGGTAAAGAGCATCAAGGGTAGAAAGGGACACTGCAGAAACAGAAACAAGAGAGAAAAAAGAAATGCATTTACGAGAATATGTTGCCGGCTCCAAGGGCAGTCATTTCGTACGAGCACCGCACATGTCGCGTGTAGTGCAGCCGGGGAAACAGGGGTATCTCCCAACAGAGCTGTGCACGAGGCAATTGCATTAGGTGTACCTCACTCTCCGCAGCCCAGAACCATGCAGCAGGCACTACTACCCTTTGCGTGGGCAGTTTGGTTCCCTGGCTCTCCTCTTTGCTCAGTCCAACCGCGTTGTCACTCATGGCGCCGCCTGGGACAGTGCGGGGACTCTCGTTCCCTTTGATGCCTTAGTAGCGGATACACGGGTTACGCAATTTCGTACGCTTCAAAATAGCTGCGTTAAGAGTAAGTGTAGAAAGAAAAACCGAATCACGTCTCTTTTTTTCTTGTTCTACTTTATGCCGACAATTTTTTTTATCGGGAATAATTTTTGAAGCCACTTGTCATTGAGCTGGAAACTATCGCAAGTTTCAGATTTTTTTCCCGACAACCTAAAAGGAGCCCAATAAAACTTCGTAAGCAGTCAGCTCTTTTTCTTTTTTTGCTCCCCGTAGGAGACCCATTTTTTTTTTGGAAATGATTCCAAAATGATCATTTAGTATCGGTCTTACCATCCGTTGGCAAAAAAAAATTGTCTAGACGAGCCCTAGTCGCTTTAAACCGGGCACAAAGTGCGGAAAACACACGACAAGTTGCACTCGTCAGGAACCAGAAATTACAGCCAGCTCAGGGCGAGCCTGGCTCGTTTAACGCCGCTAGGAGTTAAGTTTTCACTTCCTTGTCCTTTCACGATGTTGAACACCCGGCGACACAAACGGACCTCCTGTACAGTCTGGACGTTGGGTTTGCTGCTTCCATCGTTCCGACATTTACGATGACCATGGTTTAATTGTGCACATTTACCTCCTTTACTTGTTACTCTATTACTTTCTTACTTTATTTTCGTTGCATCTCAATCCTTTGCTTCGTTTACGTCACACTTATTCACTTGCTTTACTTCTTGCTCCTTGCTTTATTTCTCACTCCTTTGTCCCCTTTATATTCACTCTACTTCATCTATGTCTCACTCATTTACCTCCTTCACTTCTCACTCATTTGCCTCATTTACGTCTCACTCCATTACTTGCTTAACTTTTGACTCATTTACTTCCTTCACCTCTCACTCCTTTACCTCATTTACTTCTCACAAGTTTACTTCTAAGTTTTTACTCACTTAATTAGCTCTTTTACTTCTGACATTTTTATTTCCTTTCTTTCTCACTCATTTACTTGCGTTTGCTTCCCACCACTTTATTCTTTTACATCTCACTTCTTTACGTTTTTAGTCTTCTCTCACTCAGCTCCTTTAGTTCCTTACTTCTCAGTCCTTTATTTGTTCTTTAGTTCTCACTCATTTACTTGCATTAGCTCTCAATAGTTTACTCTTTCTTCGCACTCCTTTACTCCTTTACTTTTGACCCCTCAAGCTCCTTCACTTCTCACTTCTTTATTTCCTTTACTTCCCTCTTGCTAATTTTTTTAAGGCGATAGCCTTTAATGGCTCATACTCGCGTCCGTCCATTACATTTTAGGTCACGTGACAAAATCACTTAGGTCACGTCACCTTGTGATGTCACGTGATCTCTCTGCCACGCTCGCGCAAGCTGCTCTTCTGCTCTGTCGTGAAATGAATTCAAGCGCGGCAGATTCAAATCACTGCAATGAGTCGCAAACGGCTTTCGCCTTCCCGCAGTTGAGAAATATCTAAGTGCCTCCAACGAATTTTTTTGCTTGTTTCTAACTCTCTCGCCGCCCACGCGATGTTTTTGTGAACACCGGTCAAAAACGCTTCTTCTTTCTTTTACTTCGCGCTCCTTTACTTGCCTAACTTCTCATTTCTTTTCTCCTTAACTTCCATTACTTCTTAAGCCTTTCTCTCTCTAACTTCTTACTGCTTTACTTTCTCTACTTCTCACTCCTTTGCTTCCTTTATCTATCAATCCTTTACCTCATATACTTCCTCCTAATTTGCTTCTATTTCTTTCCTTGCTTCTCACTCACATCCTTTACTTGCATTACTTCTCATTCTCTTATCACATTTACCTGTTGCCCCTTCACTTCCTTTACTTCTCTATTTTTGCTTTCTTACTTGTTGCTACATTTAATGCGACAGCATTAAAGTCTCCGTTACGCAAAAAATCTTGTGTCACCGCTGTCGGTGGCGGCGTTATTTCTCACTTTTTGCTTAGTTTACTTCTCACTCATTTGCCTCCTTTCCTTTCTTACTTTTCACTCTTTTATGTGCTTTACTTCTGACGCCTTCAATTGCTTAACTAATCACTCATTTACTTGCTTAACCTCACGCATATTTACGTCCTTTACTTCACACTCTTTTATCTCCATTACTTGTGACTCCTTTACTTTTTTTATTCTGACTACTTTACCACCATTTCTTCTACTTGTACCTATTTACTTCATTTTCTTCTCGCTCCTTTATTTTGTTACATCTCACTCTTTTACCTCCTTTACTTCTTACTCTTTTACGTCTTTAACTTTTCACTCCTTTTCACTCTTAACCTCGCACACATTTACTTCTTTTATTTCAGACTCCCCTATCTCCATCACTTCTGACTCCTTTGCTTTCTTTATTCCGACTCTATTAACACTTCTACTTGTCCCTGTTTACTTTATTTACATCCTTTTTTTGTTTCTTACATCTCACTGCTTTACCTTATTTACTTCTTAACCCTTTACGTCCTTTACTTGATTAACTTCTCACTCCTTTCGTAGCTTAGCTTCTCGCTCCTATACTTCCTTTACTTCTCGCTTCTTTACCTTCTTATTCCTCACTCCTTTCTTTCGTTTACTTTTCACTCCTTTACTTTCCTTCTCAGTTTTGTTTCCTTTACTTCTCACTCATTGATTTTAATTTTTTGTACATGCTGCAGACTCGGAGAGGCTATTGCGGGAGTGGGGTACAATACAAAGAAGCAAAGAAAACAAACGTACAACATTAGTAAGAAGCTTGTAAGAATGTTTTGTTGATAATGAACGGATGCTGCCTGCTAAGGAATTTGAAACTTCAGTGACATGAGGGGAAAAGCTCTACTTGAAGCTAGTGCGGGCATAAAAAAGCGAAATGTTTAGGACGTGGTGGCTCTTTGGATATGAAGGTTCGGAAAATGTCAGATAATTATCTAGTTAAGAAAAGCGGTGTGATTTGGCTAAAGTTTTCATGAATCTTAGGCATTCAATACGACGACTTGCGGCGATAATAGGCATAGTTGGGGATTAAAAGTTGACGGCAAAAAATTCGTGTCAAATTCTGCACACAGAACGCATGGCCTTCTTCTGCACAGATTCTAGTTTGTTGATATCACACCGCTTATTCGGATTCCAAACAACACAAGCGTATTCGAGGATGGCGAATGAGCGTTTTATGTGTCAAAAACTTTGTTCCTTGAGGGGCAGCGCGCAAGGGGCGATGTAACCATTTTGATCTTTTAAGGGCCTTATTATAGATGACATCAATGTGTTTTGACCATGACATGTCGTGCGTTAGCAGGAGACCGAGGTATCTGTATTCGTACATTCTGTGTAAGTTGACCGTATTATATGAATATGTGAAGCGAGAAGGGAACAGACGTAATTAAAATGGCATACAGATGGTCTTCAAGAAGTTGATAGTAATTTGGCACGTCTTGGACCAGGTGCCGAAATCAGCCAATGAATTGTTAAGCATCACATGATGAACTGGTGATTTCTTCGTTCGATATAAAACGCAGTCGTCGGCATAAAGGCGCACCTTTGCTGAAGCGTAAAGTGGCAGATCATTAATATATATGAGTTACAAAAGAGGACAGTACAGAACCTTAGAAAACCCCGGATGAAACATTAACTGAAGATGATTTGGTATAATTGAAGTCTACGTACTCAAAGTGCTGGAGAATAAAGTCCGATATCCAGTTAACCAGGCATGGGGTTTTTAGTATAGTGGACAGCTTGAGCATTCGTTTAGGGTGCGAAACTGTATCGAAGGTGTTTACGAAGTCTATAAATATAGCATAAACCTGGACACCTATACCTATAGAACTGCTGATGTCATGTGCGAATTCAAACAGTTGTGTTCAACACTGGAGCCACGACGAACCCCTGGCTGGAAAGCACTTGGTATGTTTTAGCTTCAAGAAATTCTATGGTACGTTTAAAGAAATTGTGCTCCAGTAGCTTACACGAGTGCGCTGTTATGAAATTGGGCCTGTAGTTAGATAATAATTTTACAACTCCATATTTCAATCGGGAGAGAACTTTAGCAACCTTCCACTAGGAATGAAGGGAGCCGGATGTCAGGGATTTACTTAATATAACTGTAAGGTACCTGTTAGACAAAAGAGAGACACGGAGAAGAAATCCAGCAGGTATGTCAGGACCACGCGAATTCTAACACAGCTTGTGACCTCAGTCACATCACTCTCATAACCGTTGTTTATAAGAGATGGGATAAGAAGTCTTGAACTGCCGCCTGCCGACTCGAACGGCTTGACTCAAGCCACAGGAGAATGAAAAGTGTACCAGCTTCTTGCCAACAGACACTTAATGTCCCCTCGCTGGCATACATGATCAGTCGACGCCAGGTGCATTAAAATCGCCCCTACAAACAACGCTTTAATAAGAAGCATTGCAGTCATGTAATAACCGATTCAGAGTGTGTAATTGATCATTATTAGAACCAGGTGAACACTAAACAACACCTATTATTAGAGGTGAGTTTTATAAGTGGACCCTACACCGCAAAGACCCGATTTCTGGTGAGACCGGGAGCGCATAAAACCGGAGTGTAGACTGAAAAAAAGGGCCCCACCTCCACCTCTCCCGAATCTCCTGCCTCCTCTGAGCAACTTGAAACCAGGGGAGGGGGGGGGGGTGCCTTTGAATTTTGCACACCATTGTGTAGTCATGTCCCTCTAACACCAATAGTATGTGGAGAGTACGGAGAAGTTGGTGAAAGGAAGTACGGTAATTTGTAAACAACGCTTCTTGCATTAATGTTCAAAATAGAAAGATTATTATGAGAACGGCGGAGCCCGGAAGAATCGACCTGAGATGAAATATCAGTGGACTTTGATGAACCAGCAGATGGTCTGACGAGCATGTTGGATGCATTGTCCTAGGTGTACAGGACCTTGTATATGATTAAATGGTCAAACTGAAAAAGTACAGTGCAGCCTTTATTTCTTTAGGAGACAGACGCCTTCCAGACCTTCTTGCGAATGGTACCTACTTCATGGGAGAGATCTTCGGAAACACGGACGTCAGAATTGTTTACTTCAGAACAATATTTAAACTCTAGCACCTTATACTGAAAGTTCAAGAGCTTCATAATGATAGGACGTGGTTGGTCACTAATGTCAATGTAAACGACACCTCTCAATGCGCGGGCATGAGGTCTAAAAGCTATTTTCAAACTACCTAGTAATTTTACAAGACAGGTGCTCGTAATTCTCGTTAGATTTTTTGGCAAGACCATGTAGAAATATTTGTTTCTACGCGACCGTTTTCTGAATTGTCATTTCTGGATGAAAAATTTGTGATTGTTAACTGCTGGATTTGAATCTGAAGACTATCATTAGAAGACAGCACGCTACCAGGTGGCGTGGATGATTCCAGCGAAAATACACGGGCCTCTAAAGCCTGAAACCTAGCAATAACAGACAATTGAGGAGATTTGATTTTGGCCAATATCCTGCGCCAGTTTTTTTTTTTTTGCCGTCAAGAAGCTCAGCCCACATTTGTGCAACCGTGGGTTAATTTTCAGCAGCCATCGATAGAAGTTGGAAGGTGGAATCATTCCAGGTACGTTTGTTGGGACCAGATTTAGACGCATCATGCTCAACAGGGCCTAGGTTTGTTTCACATCACCACTCCTGCCTGCTGACGGCATTTATGAATTCAAAATGCTGAGAAACATAGATAAAACCATGGAAGCATTCATGTGGACGAGGAAACGCGGCATTCAGCGGCCTTCAGAACGAATGCACCGAGAAGTGGCAACATAACATACCTGCATGATGAACAGACAACGAATAAGCATTGCATCTAAGCTGCCGCCGCCTAGCCCACTGAAGAAAGAATCAATCGACCGTGCTTTTATAGCCGTTATCCCTGACGTCGCAAGGCTCGGATTGTCGATGATTTGGCGGTGAAGTGTGACGTTAACGTTGCTATCCATAGCGCGCGAGACGCGTATCGTTGTGACAAACGGTGACAACGAGGACAAACGATGGTTGTCATCCGCAAGGTTGATAGGGCACGAGCAAGTTGGCATATTCGACGAACAGGGTGAAAAAGAAGGCGAGACCAATTGTATTGTGGCGTCTGGGACATGCAACGCAGCATTCAGGATGATGAAAGCAGCAAGGTAGCCGGCGAACTGCGTGGTGAACAGAAAACGGATAAGCGTTGTGCCCGTGCTGCTGTCGCCTAGCCGATTGCTCTTTTGATTCTTACTCCTTTACCTCCTTCACTTCTCGCTCCGTTACTTGCTTTGCTTCTCACTCCTTTACTTCCTTTACTTCTGACTCATTTATCTCCTTTACTTGTTAATCCTTTTCTTCTTTTTCACCCTTTATTTCCTTTACTTCTTCCTGCTTTACATAACTTACTTGTCTGTCAATTAGTTTCTTTCCTTATCACTACTCCACTCTTACTTCTCGCTAGTTTACTTCCCTAAATTCTCAATCTTTTAGTCTTTATTTTCCAACCCATTAACTTGCTTTAGTTCTCTCATATGTACCTCCTTACTTCTTACTGCTGTACTCATTCACTTCATTTACTTCTCTTTCATTTACCTCCTTTACTTCCTTACTTTTCGCCCCTTCATTTTCTTAACAGCCGCCGCGGTGGCTCAGTGGTTATGGCGCTCGGCTACTGACCCGAAAGACGCGGGTTCGATCCCGGCCACAGCGGTCGAATTTCGAAGGCGGCGAATTCTAGAGGCCGTGTACTGTGCCATGTCAGTGCACGTCAAAGAACCCCAGGTGGTCGAAATTTCCGGAGGCCTTCACTACGGCGTCTCTCATAGCCTGAGTCGTTTTGGGACGTGAAATCACGATAAACGATAAACCATTTATTTTCTTTACTTCTCCCTCTTTTACTTGCTTAACTTCTCGCTCCTTTACTTCCTTTACTTCTCGCTCTTTTACTTCCTTTGCTTCTCACTCCTTATCTCCTTAAGTAAAGGAGTGAGAACTCCTTTACATCTTTTACTTCTCACTCCTTGACTACATTTACTTCTAAGAATGTATGCGGCCAACACATGTGGAAAGGTTAAAACCTGGCTCGAGTCAGCGTGGCTCCATGTCCATCATAAGGAAATCATGTGCAGACTATGTGCGCAGAAAATATATAGGAAGTATATAGTATTGCAAGCATTCTTTTTTCATTTTGATTCTATTTTCTTATAGCGCGCACAGAAGCATGTAAGTGATGGATGTAAAACAATGTTATTTACGGGCAGCTCATTAGGGCGCTCTTCGCCCGTTGGAGGAGGCGACATTTCATATTATGTGCCATTACTAATTTTATTCTTAACATGTGGCGCTAAGCTCTCAAAAGAATGATCCTGATACTTGAGTCAGCACTCTCTGTTTTCGTATTGATGCAGCCGGAGGCAAAATGTGATTGAACTATTTTGCTAGTATTTACCACTGCAAATTTTTTTTTCATCCCACCTTACCACATTGTCTCGCTGCATTTAGCGTGGAACTATTTGTCAAACACGGCGGAATAAATTTGTTTACAGATTAGTGCTCTCCACAAAATTTCGGATAAGGCTGATATTTCGCTTAAGATTACGATTACTGGAAATGGAAGAGGGCTTACATCATCTCAGGGCGCTCATACGCAAGGCATAAGGTAAACATAGTTCTGTTTTTTTCTTGCTTTCTCCTTTCAAGGGCTTCGCAGCAGATTGAACACGAGTACCATTATCAGCGGTATGGTAGGCGTATTTGAAGCCCGAACAAAAGTACGGACTGCAATAAGCCATAAGTATTACAGTTCTCTTACATTCCGTTCATATGTGACGAGCTACATTACGCTCTTGAATGTTAGCTTCGAGCCAGAATTTTCACACATTTACGATAAATATCGTGAATAGTAGTTTTTCTACATCTTCATTTTAATAGGAAAATTACAAAACGATGCAGAAATACTATGATTAGATGAGAAAAATATTTAAAATTATATCTTCTGGCCCGTTGAAATAGATATATCTGGCTGAACGATAGATAAAATCTACTGATGCCCTTCCCGCGCCGCCCAAGCCGTAAGAAGGGAAGAAAGCTGCGGGAAACTCAAGCATGCAAAACTGTGGTAAAAATTGCGTCGTGCACAGTTAAAGAAGAACGCTGAAGGAGAAGAAAAAAAAGAAACAAGGCGCAAATGTCGGAAGAGGATAGAAAAGCTACTAACAGGATTTAAGAAAAAGGGGAAACAAAGACCCTAATATAAAAACCAGCCAGTCGGGACGTGCCTGACTGCTTAATGAAATGACGGGAAAACGAGACGTGGAGGCGACGTTCTTGCGTGCCCTGAAGGATCGCTGTTCTTGGAAACGGTATAGGGAGCTCTTTGCGTATGCCTTTTTTAGCGCACTGTCACGGACGGAGGAACAGTACACGCTATGCTCTAGCAGCAGGGTGTCACTCAACGGTACGTCGGCATAGCAACAAAAGAAACGTCATCAGTGTTGGAAAAATTTTGGAAAGGTCGTGAGAGCTGTGCGTGGAAAATGGAATCTCGAAAACAGCGCTTAGACGTTCCCCTCCGCGGAACTGTGCGCGCATCTCGGGATATGATGCGGCGCTGCCGCCGCTATGTGGTAATGCATAGAGCTCGCGCGTGCTGCATAGCCAGGGCATGAAAACGTTTTTGGATGATGCAAGTCGGTGACAAACTTTAAAAATGCACTAACAATATTAATTCATTCAGGCGTGTTAGTTTAGGAGCCGGGTTCTAAACCGCGCATAACAGTGCAGCTTTGGAAACGCATCGGAGCATTCGGCTTGGTAGGTGCATTGAATGCTTCCAATATCAATTGTCCGGTATGCGTTGGCCAAACTGGTAGAGGATACCCATTTGGTTAGCAACACACCTGCTGCCAGGACCGCGCAAATACAAGAAGATAAAGTGGAAGCGCTTAAATATTGCCGATGCAGCTCCCTTTTGGTACATTTTTTTTTCGCAACTCTGGGGCTGTTTCCAAAAATAATATGAATGTTCAATCAAGACGGCCTTGTTTATCCTTTTAGAGCACTGAATGGAGGGCTGCATGACCACTGCAATACTTTGTGACGCGGAGGACTTACTGGGTCCTTTAGTGTGTCCTTCTCTTTTTCTTCTTCAGTTAGTCCTTCACTGAAGGGCCCGCTGATGAAGGAAAAGTTTCCTGGCATTGTATACGCGATCCCAGTGCCGACTGCGCAGCTGTGCACATCGGGGAGTCCGGGAATTTCGCACGAAAATTTCGAGACCACTAAAATGATGTGACGAATATACGGGTGGCTTCGAACGCAATTGCCGAACGTTCGGTGCCTAGCGGCCGCAACCGAACATCGCAGATCTATCTGGAGTCGCTGAATATCCAAAGCGCAACAGATACGCTGAACCGTTGCGATGCCAATCTATCCCAAGTATACGCAGGATGTCTGGGATCTGGTATGCGCCGTATTTAAGGCAACGATTTTCTGTTTCGGCTTCATTGTGAACAAGGCTTCAGTGTGGGAGCCGAACCGTAATTTAACCTTCCTTTTGGTTGGTTGGTTTTTATTTTTCGTCATAGTCTATCCCTGCGCTCGTTAAGCTTTTCTTCTGTTCCTTTCTTCCGTTGACATTTTTTTTGCATATTTCCGTATATCTTTTTATGCTCTGTGGGCGTGGTGTACTTTGCATATTGTACATTCTGATATATAGGCTGTTCTGTCTCGTGTTGCTCTCGGGTTGTTTCTGAGTGCATTTATTTGGCGGAAAAACAACATTAGTCACGTGTAGTGACCAGTAACTGTACACAAGACGAATTAATAAATAAAAAATTAAATAAACTGTTAGATTAAGATTTGCGACCTAAGTTTTACTTTACGCCATTCACGAAAAAACTGCTAAGAAAACTTTTTTTCTGCAATCAAGAGTTTTAGATTATAGAATGCAACCGGTGTGTGACAAACGCTGTAATGCCAAGGCTCGTAAGACAGGAAAGCGCTACCATAAGCTGAGCATACAAACGTTTAGAAAAGTGAGTCTGCTGTGCCACGCTACTCTGGATCTTAAAAGAGCAATGGCCTGTACTGCGCCGCTCAAGGACCCCTGCAGACTTACTCAGAAAACGTATTTACGTTAGTGCAACTAACAGTTCGCTAGGGCCTTTCTAGTTCTGCCATGGTCAGGCTTTTGCCCCGTCGGCTATCTTGACTTACTTGAAAAGGCTGTATAATTATGCTCTGAGCGCAATGATAGCATCGCAATACTATTTAAATTCTACAATATTTTCATGTTGTGGCGAAGACATTCGGGCTCACAGAGTGACATTCGTTAGGGCGCGCTATAAATAACGAAAAATAATGCCTAGCCCGCGCCGTCTGTCATGGAATGACGGTTGGATGCTTCCAAAAGAAACTGCTTATTCGTCGAACTTATGCCAGCAAAAGCAAACCGCTCGGCCGCGACGATACAAAGAGCTGCGCTTGACGCGCCGAGGACCATAATGGTCATTGTTCTCAGCCACGCTACATTTAAAGGTGGCGAAGACCCTTCAAGGTAAGGTGCCTAAACACCCTCGACGAAATAGAACATCGTGAAGCCAGTATCGTGTGGGTATAATCATTCCAGAGCAATATGATCGCCTCTCGCGTGGGAAACAAAGTGATAAGGGCTCTTTCCAGAGGCTTTGAACAAGATACATAAATAAATACTTTATAGAGCTTCGCGGTAATATCCTCCATTTTACTTCTTATTGAGTAAGCCTCGCAACGCCTCACTTCTCCCTGAGATTTTATTGTGTTTCAGCGGAAGAGGAGAATGCAATAATATTCATGGAAAGGACAGTTTCCATTGCACTGACCACGGCGGGTCGGTGATGTCATTCGACGGCGTCTGCAGTTTTTCTAAAGTGCCTTGTTTATGGCCGTGAAGTGAAGAGAAAAATGTAGAACGAAAACAAGGCTTACCTTGGTTTCATACAAGTGCGCAAAGCAACTTTAACGAGTACGAAAAGTGCAACGGGGCTCTCTACCCAAGGCACCATTCGCCTTGTGCCCGTCCTAAGAGGGCAAGCAAACACGCGACTGTTTTTAAGAGCGTGAGTTCTTACTCATCACGTTTCGAGTTTCCGTGGGGTTTGCTAACACCCTTGATCACAGTACCATGTGGGGCAGCAACAACTCATTACGTTTGGAGATTTCGTGCGGTCTCCTGCCACCTTGAGATCAAAGCACTCTCTGTGGCTGCAACTAGAAAACAGCGCATCTCGCATTGAGACTTGTAGCGCCATCTACATTGTAGCAATGTAGAAACAACCACGTGCCGCGTGCAAATGATGACGCCACGTTCCAGTATGGTGGATAGAGGTGGAACTATGTGAGTATGAAGTCAGGAGACGAAATGGCAGCATAGTTTTGGTTTCTCCTGTCCAAGATGGTGGCTATTAAAATTGGTCGTGCACTCTCATTTCTTATCCCCTCTCACCAAAAATATGCTAAAACGGGTAGGAAAACTGCCCCGTTGCGGGACCGCTATACATGTATGCATTAGCTACTGCTACTGCTGTTGCTGATAGGAAGAAAGAAAAGGAAAGTGCATGGGCCTGCCGCTATATATACTCCGCTATATATTCTCCGACAACAACGGGCACCCATCCGGGGACAGTTGTATACCGAATTTGGTAGGCAAATAAACCCTATGGGTTGTGGTATGGTAATAAAACCACAATTAAATAATAAGTAAACAATGTATGCATGCAATTACTAATTGAAGCGTTACCGTATCGCACCGCAATCCGAATTTTAGGCCCACCTTGACCCCCCAGACGAAGAAAATTCCGTTTGGGACGTATCTTGAAGGGGGTTGAACTCGACAATTGGTGGGCGTGCATCGTAATTTCTCTGAGAGATGGCGCTAGGCGGTGATCGTTCCTCTAGGCGGCGTGCGTGCACGCGTAGCCGAGCATGGTGGCAATCCACCCTGTTTCAAAGGGTATTACATTGCTTTTCTCGAGACGACCGGCGCATTCTTCTTCGCTTTCTTCATCTATTGAACAAAACAGCTACCGCTCGTTACTTCAACGTCTTCCAGACGGTGGCGGCCTTTTTTTTTCTCCACCAGCCGCTGTTGGCGCACTTAGAGAGGCTCGCAATAAGTACAGCCGCGATACCGGTCGGAAACGCGGCGCCAGTTAACGGCTTCAAGTAGGTTTCGTAGCCGTCTCTCATTCACCGAAAAAATCCCATGAGTTTAGCAACGTAAACATGCGGGCCATTTGGTGTGAATAGAATATATTGAGATCAGTGAACAAACGTTATCACTAGAAAGAGTACACATGATAGCCGGACTAACAAGTGAAGTTCAATTGAGAAACGGACAACCGACAGTACCGGACTATGCACGCGTATCGAACGTGCAAAACAAACGTGGCGTGCCTCCACCCCACAGTAAACACGTTCAGATTTATCAGCACAGACACCAAATGACCGATAATTTTTGTTCTTTCAATCGTACAAATGCACACTGTTGTTTAGTGACCTAAACTTTTTATCCGTGACCAACCGCTATGGTCCACTGATGCACGCGTTACTACCTTAAATTCTGATATTATAGACTTCCAGTAGCTCCCTCTCTTCCTCCTGTTCTTTTCTTTTGCTATTATTGAAATTCATTGAAACCTGCCCGCCGGCGAGGAGATAACGCGACTACGCCAACTAAGAATTAATGCGAAATATTCAGGAGCACACCGCTAGTACTGTACCACGGCTTCGATATAGCCCTGCTGTTCTTAAAGAATAAAAGAAATCGGAAACAAAAATAAATTTTATGGGCCTAAGGTCCCGTAAGGGAGGCGGCGGGTTGGGATTAGCCGCCGGAAACATTGTAGCCCAGGTTGATCTGGCCATTTAGTGCAGGGTGTGCAAACGAAATTAAGGGGCCTAAGGTGAAGTCGCAAAAGCATTTCGACAGAGGTGATTAGCGCGGAGACACAGCACGAAAGAAGAATGACAGGACGTCAAGTAATGCAGAAAGTTGGGCGAGTTGGTGATTCATTATTAAAGTTGGTACCAGATTAAGGAAAAGAAAAGCCAACAGAAAAGGCACACGGTACCATCGCTGGTGTCCCGTGTACCTCTTCTGTGTCTTTGTCTTTTACTTACGCTGGTGTCAGGCTTAATAACGAAAGGGAGAGAGTTCGTCCTTTCTTTCTTCATTCGTCCTGTGTGCCCGCACTCAGTCTCTCTGTCAAAATGCTACAGCAACTAGCCCAAAACTCATCTTTGCTACGGTGTAAAAAAGTAATAAAGGGATACGCTTTCATCCCCCTGCGAAAGGGCTCACCAAAAGCGAGGAGCGTTGGCTCCTTCGCTTATATACCAACACGGTACTGTGCCCGGAAGTGCTGCAATATTTTAATCCGACGTTTAATGGGGAGGGCCCGGATTGCGGGTACGCGCTCTCGGATGTGTACCACATGGTGTTGGCTTGCCCCTCTAACCCTGCTTACCCCCCTTTTCCCCTCTCCTACGCGAGAGAGCTGGAAGGCTGCGCTGCTTGACTACTTTACCTTAGAGAGCCAAAGAGCCCTCGTCGTTAGGGCCGGAACTGCCGCGGATCCCGGACTAGCGACCTCTCCTAGAATCTGTAAGGGGCTGGCCCTTAGGTACAAACCCCACTCTCTCCTTCATATAGCCTTGAATAAATGTTTTCCACCACCACCGCCACCCAACTCGCCTCACATCTAGTCCAACCGAGATTTGGACGTCTGATAAGCGCATGAAAATCGGTGGGAGTACGGCTTTGAGTGTCGTGCGTAACCACGCCATGAACCTTATTTCTCGTACGAGCAGAAGTGAACGCAGTTACAATAACAGAACTTGCTTTGTTCATATTTCTTGTTCCAGATTCTCACGAGTGCAAAACCTTGAGTGCCATAGGTGTACGATAACGGGAGGGTTGAACAGCCCGTACTTGTCTGTGTTACTTAAGAGGTCGAAGTAGTGCAGGGTTGACCATATCCGTTCTCCTCAAAAGCTATCGCAAAACTCTCGTGATTCTTAGTGCGCCTCATGATTTAAGGCGAACCAACAATTTCCACTAGCTGTGTCATTATGCGTAGTAGGGGGCTAGAATTCGTCCTTAGCGCCCTAAGCAAGCGCTTAGTCTTTGAAACCATTGGCTTCGCGCGCTGTCTATTTATTTATTTACACTGCAGAGTGGCTTTCACTCCAAGCAGGTGTGAGCACAAAATATCACAAAAAATACCATAAAATGCACATACACTTGCATACACACTAACAGTTCTTGACTACGCGACCAGGCTTGTAGTTCAAAAACCGAGCTCGCGCGAGCCCAAGACTGAATAGACTGTTATGTGCTCTAGGCTGATATAGAAGAATACTGAAGCTTTGGGTTGTACGCTTCTGAGAGCCACGCTTTATTTTGAGCCGTGACAAATGAACGCATGTCTTCGGCGGGAAAGAAAGCGTCGCGCGCTCTTCAAGTGGAAAACGTGGGCTCGCGTCTTCGCAGCTTTTTTCTTTTTTGTAGCTTTCCTTGCACTTTTCCTAACGCGTCGTGTCGTTTCGCTTTCGGATCGCATTTCCCTTGCAGGCAAGGCTTCCTTTTGCGCTCGGCTGAATATATCGAAGTAGTAGTTTCAAACTGATTGCGGCTAAGTGCACCGCGGCTTCTCTTCATCTTGCAGTGCCATCTAAACTAGAGCATGGCTGGTGATGTTTATACTCGGAGGCAGAACAGCAACAGTCGTCCCTGCTTAGGTTATGCAGTGTTGGAGAATGCATAAAGACATCGATAAGGAAACCGCCTCTTGCCTTAGGACACCTACAGGCACCAAACGGACGGATTCGCAATGGTCTACGTCTCAGTACTGGTTGGACACGATGACAAAGAAAGCGCAAACGTAAGGTGTATTTCCATGCGAGCATGTTGGTAAATTCAGCACCCGGTAGTCGACTCTCCTCACCGTTCCTTCATTCCCATTTGCTGCTATATGGCCACGATTGATGTCTCTGATACGTACGCTTGACGTGTGCGTACGGCAGTGCGTAGCTATCATGAGTGGCGAAGATGGCGCCGTGTCAGTGGTGAAGAGCTTTTGCGACGAATTTTGTTAAATTCATGAATAATTGGCTCGGAAAGCGTTCCTTTGCAGTGTTGGTAAGTGTCCGAGTCGTAATGGCCTGCAGGGTATCAGCTCACGCAGAACGGCTATGGTGAAGCTTCAGTACACTTGGTATTATTTTATATCACTCAGAGAGACCACGTTTTAAGTAATTCACGAAGCCTGAGAGCCTCGAACGACTCAGAGCAACAGAATGGACGTAATCAGTGCTCAAACATAATGGAATCGCAGCGCTGGCAGATAAAGACACAAAGAAAACACATATATATAATTGCGCGAACTGTCAACTTTATTTTTAACATGTCTGATCCGTGCCTTATAATTAACAGAAGGACATTAACACGCAAGCGCATCTACTACACTCATATGAAGGGGATAATCTCTAGAAGCCACGTTTTTGATAATGCATTCAGGGAGTGATCGATCCCGGCAAGACTAAAAACAAGAACGAAAATCGCAACTTGGTCAAGGCTGAGTCAAGAAATGCCAAACGCCAACGCAGCAAGCACGGTAACAAGGGAGAAGCGAGGCATAAACATAACTGAGAAGATAACGAGGCATGAAAACAAGCGAAAAAATTGGCATAAAAACAAGTGAAAAATGGCATAGATGGGGCAACAATTAACATGGCAAAAATTCATGAAAATGTAAAGACATGAATTTCATGAAATTCATGAATTTTTGCCGTGTTAATTGTCGCCCCATCTATGCCATTTTTCACTTGTTTTTATACCAATTTTTCGCTTGTTTTTATGCCTCGTTATCTTCTCAGTTATGTTTATGCCTCGCTTCTCTCTTGTTACCGTGTTTGTTGCGTTGGCGTTTGGCATTTCTTGACCCAGCCTTGACCAAGTTGCGATTTTCGTTCTTGTTTTTAGTCTTGTCGGGTCAAGCACTCCCTGAATGCATTATCAAAAACGTGGCTTCTAGAGATTATCCCCTTCATATCAGTGTAGTAGATGCGCTTGTGTGTTAATGCCCTTCTGTTATTTATAAGGTACGAATCAGACATGTTCAAAATGAAGTTCAAAGCTCAGCGCAATTGTATGTGTGTGTTCTCTCTGTGTCCTTGTCTGCCAGCGTTGCAATTCCATGATGTTCGACAACTACCAACTAGCCCGCCCAGCAACATACCCTGCAAAGCTCAACGCCGTGGTAGAGAAGCAGGAGAGGAAATGTCGTTCAGATATTGTCAAGAATAGAGTACAGTACCCGTCTGAGCAGAGGGCAAATTAGATACTGACGGCAGATTATTTTGTTCTTCAGGTAACCAACTGCGGCTAAATACGGCGATAATTATGATACGGCTAATAAATGTATATGGTTACAACTGTGACGAAAAAATTTAAGAGAAAAGAACGCAGCGCGCCTTCTCTCTATTGATTGATATGTCGTAACTGTGACAGGATATATTGTTTGCATGTCAGGCCAAACGGACTGAGACAAGCTTCACGTAGGAACGCTTATCATTGAATCTATTAGTCTACCCAAGTCATGATTGCTCCTCTGAATGGTTTCCCGCGGTATCCAGAGTACTAGTTGTTGGTTGGGCGGTTTCTTCACCGTGCCCATAGTGAAGTAATACTCTACATCAAAGTGTGTGCACATGTCCTGCAAAGATAGGAAAGCAGTATTGACTGCGAGCACTGCATGGGCTGAATTTCCAACAGCGAAAAAGACGTTGCGCTTTGCGAAGAAAGGGACGCTGCCCCAGCAGTCGTAAATTATGTGGCGGTGACACCGAGCCCAGTCTGAAAAAGGAAGGTCACTGATAGAACAACGCAAGAACTGCAGCAAATTAAGTGAATAAAGCCGCGTTTATGGGTTGTGGGATATTTGTCCCGGAAATGTCAGTTTCACTAACGTAAATAACGTTACACGAACGAAAAAGCGAAGGCCTAACGAGTGGTCATTTTTAATGTTCTTTATGTCTGGCGCCTTAATGTATGGCCATTCTTCCTACCTTGCGGCCGGTATTTCCTATTGTTTCCAAAGTGGCGCCAGACTAGAAGAGCGGCTTGTCTTTTTGTTACTCAGATTCACTCGAGGCTACGTTGTGCGAACAGTGCAGTGCTTGCGATATTTTTCTAACCTGCTCGTTCCATTTCTCTAGCAGCTTGAATAATACAGCGATTACCTTTATTTTCTTACTCGGCGCATTCGTTCCGGTCTTTTTACCTTAACAAAACTAGTAGTTTTCCTTGCCTCAATTTCAAGAGAAACCTTCTCGCTTCATTTTTTTTTTTTTGTGCGGAATCTCGTACACACCTACACATGGCTGTCCACTGCCAAAACAACGCTCCCGAGCAACAACAGCCGAGAACCGTTGTGCCGTGTTGTCGCTACGGGGGAAATGGAAAGGAAAACAGACCAGGCCGAAGTCCAGAAAGGATGTTGGCCGAACACCAAATTGCATCTACTTTTTATGCTGCGTCTCCGTATTTCGCTCGGTCTTGTCTCGCCTGCCTTCGAAGCAAGCAAAACACAGTGCCTCATGGGTGCACCAATACAGCGCACGCATCGACGCCTCCTTGGAAGGGCTTCGAAGGACGTGAGAAGCAATCGTGCCTATGCTGTGTTCTGCACCTTCGACACGGAGCAGCTTACTTCTGCCGTTGGATGGACTCGCGCTGTGCTGGGCGAGAGAGTAGCGCCTCCTGACTGCTTGCTGTTGCTTCTGGGCTTCACAAGAAGCCTAACCCTGTTTAGTACAATGGGCGCATTCATCCCTAGAATGGGAATACTTAAAAATCACGTACTGTTAGAGGCCTGAGCACTCGCTTAAGCAATGGAAATTGTTGAGGCCGATGTTCTAGTGGAGACTTTGGCATTTAGAAGGAATGATATTTTTACTGTATTGAATAAGCTGTTTTACAAACAGATTAGGGCTTAATTTGCAAGCGTAGGAACGCATTTCATGATCTCAAACACATGCGGAAGGGCGCATGAGAACACACGTATAAGAAAAGGTGAGCTGACGGGGTAATGTTATTTTACCTTTAGATAGGACTTTTATTCGTGTCGATTTTTATACAGCATGGATCAGGCCTACCAAAGCCTCAAAGGTCTTGGTTGGCAGCGCCTCGCGGACAGCGAACATTGGCAAAAATAGACACGTTGCAACGAACTTGACAACTAAAAAAAACCCTTAACAACACAGAGAGGCAAATATAGAGACATAATTTATTATGCCAGCAAGAGGGATGAGAGTAATTTGAAAAATAACACAGTAACATTAGATGAAGTAATCATGAGCCGCAGCGGTGGTTCAGAGGCTATGGCGCTCGGCTGCTGACCCGAAAGACGCGGGTTCGATCCCGACCGTGGCGGTCGATATTCGATGGAGGCGAAACTCTAGCAGTGCACGTGAAAGAACGCAAGATGGTCGAAATTTCCGGAGCCCTTCACTACGGCGTCCATCATAGCCTGAGTCGCTTTGGGACGTTAAACCCACACAAACCAAACCAAACCGAAGTAGTTATGAGGCAGGAAGCAACGCAGAGACATACCGCAAAATTTTTCTGAGGTTGTATTTAGCTTTTATGTGGAATACACTAGGTGGCAAACTATTAAAACAGGCAGGTACATAGTATTGATGGGTGCGCTTTCCGTACCGGGTTGAGAAGCGAGGAATGCAGTAACGATATTTTGGTCTTAAATCACGTGCAGAATTACATGGAATAGTGAACTTACTATACCAGAAACGTTTTAGCACATTAGTTTCTCTTAACAAGGCTTTAAAACTTAGAAGATTTAGTCTTCTAAAAATATCAATGTCGTTATCAATAAAGTCGTAGGCAGTATTCTTTAGAAGGGAACGCAGGAGTGAATTCGCCCTGTGCTTTCAGCGAACCGTGCAGTGACCATAAACATTGATGCCATATCTAAGAACACTACAGGCTAGAGCATGTGTATCACATTTAAGGACAGAAAAAGGCATAAAGTATCTAATAGTATACAACACACACGATACAGCACGAAGTCATTGGCAAACAAAAGAAAGGTGAGTTCCAAGAATGATCACTGTCGAAGATCGGGCCAAGATTGCCAAGACTGCGCATATTTTACTGGTACACAGTTACAATGAAGACAGAAGGAAGTATGCAAATAAACAGGATGACAGAAGTCGAATTGTTTTAATGGGTTGTGAAAACATATATTGCGTTTTAGAAGTATTAGCATTGATAAGGTTAGACTTAAAGCAGTCCACGGGTTTAATAGCTGCCATCTGTAATGCTGTAACTGCATCAGTGTAATCCTTTGCGCGCGAAACAATAACAGTGTTGTAAGCATATTGGAACAATAAAACAGGCACATTGTTAGCAAGATCATTAACCTATAGATTGAATAGCAAAGGACTCAATATAGAACCTTGCGGGACTACGGATGTAATTGCCATGAAATCGCTATGAAATTTTGAAATCGACACGAATCGGCGCCTGTCTTGCAAAAAGTTAGTAAGCAGTTGCAAAAATAAACCTCGAAATCTCAGTGCAGAAAGTTTATCAAGCAAAAGAACGTGGCAGATGCTATCAAAAGCTTTGCTTACGTCAAGAAAAAGAGAGCATACGACTTGATTCTTATCGAAAGCTGAATTTAGCACGTCAGAGAATTCTTCAAGAAGGACTGTTGTTCCTTTTCCTGGTATGAAGCCATACTGACAAGGTGATAGAACACTGTGAGTATTCAAAAAATTCGTCATTAATATTAGTAGATGCTTTTCGAAAACTTGAGCGATGCATGGAAGAATCAAGATAGGTCGGTAATTACTCATAATGCTTCTGGAGCCACCCTTGTACAAAGGTGTAACTTTAGCAGTTTTCATTGAAGTCGGTATTATACCCCTAGAAATGATACCGTTAAGTATAACTAGTAGTACACCTTTAATCGATTCAAAATTTCTGCACAGTTTAAAAACCGTGAGGCCGTCATGACCAGCAGATTTGCTACGTTTAAGACTGAAAAGAGTATACCTTAAATCACTTTCGGTACTATCAGGAAGGAAAGCACATTCCATCACATTGGGAGGCATAGGACAGTCGGTAGGCGGGGTCCGAGGTGTACCAGAGACCAGAGAAAGTAGGTCGTTAGAGTAAATCGCTATGCTCTGTCCATCTTTATGAAAATGCGAGATAAAATATATATCATTATAAACAGCAGCGCTCACTCTTTTCAGATTATTTACCAACGACCATGTTTTCTTGCTGTTAAAACGCGCCTCGTTAAACTTAGACCTAAAGTGGTTGCGCTTGGCCAGACGGATCATGGCATTCACACGGATTCGTTCACATTTAAATTGCAGTCGTAGTTCAGAACAGTTTGGAGCACGTCTTCATCGAGCCCAGAGCAGATCTTTCTCTTTAATGGCTTCCAATATTACGGGTAACATCCACTTATTGTCTAAATTTCGTTGCTTAGCTATCACCATGCGTGAAGATTCAGCTTTTTGTGAACGAAAAACTTCGATGAAAACTGTCATATAAGTCCGCAGGGGACACACTGTCAATAAAAGAATCCCAATCATGCTTTGCTAGTCTTTCATCAAGACGCTTATTATCAAGTACTGATACCTTTTGCCGGCTGCGCATAGATGCAAGGTCGCTGGAACCAGCTGTTAACGAGCTGCAGACGAAATACTGGTCTGCAAGCTTGACCTCAACCACAGCAGACTGCACCGACATGTTTTGAGAACGCACGTTTATGTGGTCGATGCAAGACGCGACCAGATGCCCAGAAAAGTATTCCTCACGTGTAGGGCTGTGAATTTTAGTCTCTAGTCCCCACTTTGATGAAGTGTCCAGATAATCTGCGGCCGCTGGCACATTGGGGCGTAGAATATCGATATTCATATCCCGATATTGCACACGTTATCCTCACGGGAGAATGATGATATTGCAGAATCAATCTCAGCTAAAAAGATGCGACCGTTACAACACTGAGGGCGGTAAATTGTGAGAAGAACCATTAAAACGTGAAATTTCAACGTGAGAATATGTCAGCAAAGAGAAGGAAAAAGTTAACAGGGAAATCTCATCTCATTTTGTGTTGGTAATGCGAGAGCATTAGCCGTTGTTAATGCCTTTTCCGGAAGTGACGTCACTTCCAGGAAAGGCAGCAACTTCTGAGAGAGTCGGCAGTTGCTGACGAATACACCGCTGCAGGCCACCCTGGGCATGCCACGAATGAATGTGCGTTCGCGTGCAAAAGTACTGTGGGAAATCAGGCGAAGGATAGGAGATATGTAGGGCGCCAGAAGACGCACACAGAAGATATTCTCACTTGTAAGGTAACAGCTGCGCTTCTATTTCTTTAACTATTCTGGGTTCTTAGTTGGGTAATGCTTTGACGAGGAGGCATCTGTTATCTTCGTCAGAAGAGTTTCACTTGGCACAGCAGACACTTCAGTCAGCTGGCTTTTTTCTTCGGTAGTGTTTGCGCATTGATTAGATGCGCATGACAACATTGTCGAAATAGAAATGCAGGTGACGCAGGTCGCTACGCAATAAAAATTGTGCTGCTTATTTTTACTGAACGTTCGTCAGGCTTCTCAACAAGCCCTGGATATGTTGTGTATTCCGGACGACGACCTTCAAGCAATTAATTATTATCTCACTAGTCCAGCAAACGAAATTGATCATCCAGTTCAGCTGAAATCGATGGATCCTCGCATCTCAAGAAGTGCCTGTACTGAACGAAATAACCCAGTCTGGGGAGCAATGCAAAGGCGCCGCGGGAAGCAGCAGTTGGCTTTGCTTGTGGAGAGCAAATTATTCTTTTTTAATATACACTAACTGTCGCCAAACAAGCTTTTGTATAAAGTGATGTAAGTTCAATTGTTGGCCACCAATGAAGAGCGAGAAGCGCCCTTCCTATGTGGTGTCACAACGCTGCTTCTGAGGGTTTCTCTGGCGAGTGATCTCATACAGTGCCTCTTTTCACAGCATGGTATAAAAAAATAAATTTGCAGGCGGCGTAAAAGAGAATGGATTATTTGACATAAGTATATGCAGCTTACTTTTCGTCCGAAGCAAACACTCAGTGGCTCTGCACACAACTATGTAAAGATGAGTAGTGGTGGCCTGTAGTCGTAATAGACGCCATCCTGGGAATAATTCGCGCTTATACGGCAAATGCTGAGCCTCGTAGTATTATACTTATGGAGCTATTTACTGAAGTATTAATTTTCAGCGCTCATTTGCGCACTCGTCATCAACGCAGCGAGAGAGGGCTCTGCGAGTGCTGTTGAACTTGACATCGCGCAGCAGCTCAGCGCGGGCCAAAACTAACTGACGGTAAAAAAAGAAACTTATTTGACGACTGCTAAACACGGTAACGCGAATTTTCAGCGCAGCTGCCGAGGTATATTAGAGTGCAAGCACTCTTCCGATGAGTAAATCGAGAGCAAGATCTTGGGATGTCTATGGGTTTGCGAAGGTCCTGCGATTCTTGTGGGTTTGTGCCAAGTGAACGAAATCAATAAAAATAATTATCCGTGACTGATATAAGAACCCGCGGCGGCGCGAATAGATCAGCTTCGCTGCCCTCTGCGCGAGAGCACCAGGCCATCGACACAGCCGAATGCGCCTTCCTTTAAACTGCTACACACTCTCTGGCTAAGCATTGCACATCCTCTTGTTCATCAACTAATACTACTGTCAAGCAAATAATCCCGTTTTCAGCTATGTGATGGTAGTGACAGAGAGATGTGCGCTGCATGCGTTGGCGTGAACAACGTCGAGGCAGAAACACGGCAGTCTCTAGAGCAATACGCGTTGGCGTTGACAACATTGCTGCAGAAACACAACAATGGAGCGTATGCCACTGGCGTACTTAGGTAAAATGGCATTAACAATAAAGAAGTTGAAGACGCGCATATAACTGACTCTCTGGGTTAGTGTAGTGGACACCTCAATCGAGTTTAGAGGTACGAGGCGGTGGTGTCAACCTGCAGGTAACTGCGCTTTCGCACATTGTTTCATCCTTCGCAATGCTAAGCCTCCGGCTATTTTTTTCATTTCGTGGTATACTGAGATAAAGAATTTGAGAGACATGCCCCGTTGCGGACTGGGAAGGCGACGAAGCGGACAGCGTCACGGGCGGAGCGCTCGAGCTAGGCCGGTAGCCATTAACACCTGCTATCACCATGCGTCATGTCGTTCCTTCTTCATCGCCTCTCCGTCGCTTAACAATATGCATATATTATACACAGCTATTCCTTTTTGCCACACATACTTGTTATTCCATTAGCAATGTTCTCCAGTCGGCCGCGCGGAGCTTGCGGCGGCACCGCTTGTCCTCGGGGGGCGCATTTCACAGTAACTGCTACCGACTGAGCGTGCGACATTCCTGTGTGCTCGCCGTACCCTCCCGCTTCCACGGTAACTTCCTCCTTCTACCCGCTACTACCTTCTACGCAGTATACGTATGCTTTATAGCTGCGCTGTAGATCGGCTTATAAAAATTGGTTACGCTGTATACTCTCGCTATTTCCATTTGTTTTCATGGTTGCTAAGCCTGCAGGGATATGTCAAAGCACAAACATTGTCACTTTAAAGCTTTGTGGGTGTATCTAATCAAGATACTGCGCTGCTTTTTACAAAACAGCGCCTCTCCCAGGAAGGACAACGTGCATCGAAACTTCTGGCTGACGTAACGACTTTTATAAACCTGTATTCGGCTGCTTCACTGAGAGGCTGAACACGCAAACAACGGGCGAGCGCTATTTTACCGGTGAAGGTCTTATTTCGGAAAGGCAAACAAGGCAACAAACTCGTAGACCACACCACACACTTAAACTGGTCAGTGGTCTGATTCGCAAGACAGACAATGCGTATCTTGGCAAGAAATGTAAGGTTGAAGCTGTAAGCTTTAAGCAGTAGGGATGAAGCATCGTAGCTGCAGTAATGAATAAAAAAATGTGGACTGCGGACTGCGCTTTTTCGAAACAGAATAGAATACAAATAGGCTAGCTTTGCCACCGAGTCGAATGGCAATGGTGTAGTTAAAACCGAACCAAAAACGAATCGCACAGTGAAAGGACCGTATGGTATCATATGTGCAATTATTCTCTACTTGTACGCATATGAGTACAAAGCGAATATCCGTGCTAAACAGGCAAGCATTGGTGGCAGTGCTATTCGTCGTAGAATTACAGCTACAGCGGACATGTTCAGTTGGTGACACGCAACACAATGTCTATATATTAACTCTGTGACCTTCGTGTAATATGCATGGGAAAATTGCATCTTGCTATTGATGACGACAAAGTGCAAACACCACATCCCAGTTGTGAGAGGGGCGAGAGTTAAAGCAACGGGCTCTGAGACTGGTCATAGCGACAGGATTTGCTAATCCTGGCTGAAGCCTGCCTTGCGCGCAATATTTAAGACCATAGATACGAGCATTATGAAGATCATCATCATCATCATCATCATCATCATCATCATCATCATCATCATCACCACGACAACCACCATCAGCCTGACTACGTCCACCGCAAAGCAAAGGCCTCTTCCATGTCACTCCAATTAACCCTGCCCTTTGCCAGAACTTCATCACACAAATGGATCGCGTCGCTGTGCGGCGGCGGAGTGGTTCCTGTTTTCTAAACAGTCATCGAAAAACTACAGCGTGCCCTATTCGAACTTCGAACCAATTATTGTAAAACTATTCAAAAAGGTTATTGCGAATTCGATTCGTTTCGGAGAATTATAAACATTCAATACTTGATTCGTCCGCCGAATCGAATACAAAGTGTATTCCAAAAAACCTAATATTAGAAATATTCGAATATTTTCACAGCCCCCCAAAAAAGTAAAGGACATCTAAAATTCTTACGACTAATGTTGATTAAGCCTTTTGTGATGGCGTTTATTCATTGATGACTCGTGACGTAAATATCAAAATCGCCTTCATTATTTTTACGCTATCTGAATATGAGAATTGTGAGATATTAGGTTTAAGCGTGTTCTCTCTGCCTCAGAGCTGTGCTCTCCTCTTCACGCGGAAGCACAAGGGGAGGCAAGCGAAGCGGTACACAAAGTGAGCACAGTTCCTGCCCTCCTCGACTGTGCTCCGGATGGAGCCGAGCCAGGCGCGAAGTCTCGAGAGCGATCCACAACCGAGTTCTCGCAATTCATCTCCCAGCTTATCTGCCCTCACGCAGCCCGGACCTTGTTCCGCGAAAGCGGGCAAGGAAGAAAGGGGAGCCGTTGAAGATGAAAAGGAAGACCTCCACACACGGCGGACGAGTGCGAGGAGACATCAACTACTTCGCGGGCAAGTCTGAGAAAGGAGAACCTTAGTGCACAGTCCGTCGGGTTGCGCTATATTGGTAGGCGCGAGGTGTTGCAGAAAGACAGAGTGGCGCTTAAAGGGCAAAACAAACACAGAGTGGAGTAATGCGATTCTGTGCCGCTTTTGAATAATGCCGGCGTCCTTCATACGCGCGTTGTGCGGAACGGTACATTTCTTGGACGCATAATAAGGTTCTCTCTAGCCCTATATATGTCTGTGGTGAATGGACGGAAGATCTGTGAAGCAAGAAAATACCGCGAAGGAAACACGAAAGGCGCACAGGACGACGAAGACAAGCGCTAACTCGCAACTGAGGTTTATTGCTGAGTGTACTCAATTTATACATGGCACCATGTATAAATTACTTGGAAAGAAGATCCTTTCTGCAGGCGTATGTTACTCACAGCGCAGGGCGGTTATCTTTTCACTCTCTCTAGGGAGCGAGCAAAGAGCAGAACCCTGAAGTGGTATATGTGTGTTTTGTGTGTTTATGGTTGTTTGCGTATAACTTTTTGCTTCATCACATGAACTCGAGTAGTCTGCAAGGTGCGTAATCAAGCAAGCCTCTATGGCGAATATTATCGAGCAATCCACTTTTTCTTGAAGCTGGACTTATAGGAACACCAGTACCTAGTCACATAGATCCATAAGAAATTGCGCTAAAAACGACATAAAGAAAGGCACATAGACAGAACGAGTGCAAACTAGCAACGGAATTATTCGAAAGCTGTCATCGCCTAAAACAGAAAAGTTCGGCGCATGTACGCTAGGTATTTTTCTGAGAAAAAAAACATACGGTTATCAAGACACCTCACATGACAAAATTCAAAAATGCGAACTCACTACTTTGCAATGCTGCAGAAGTGTCACTAACGTAATTTTGCGTGTTTTTCATAAGAAAGGCTTCCATGGTTTCGCGCGCAATTGACGCTTTCACCCCTGCCAAGAGTGTAATGGAGACGTGGCCGGCACTTACACGTCGCAATATTGCGCAAACCCACATCACATGAAATATCAACCAAGGTTAAGGAAGTTCAACTCAAATGAAACCATAGAAAGGGAAGCGAACCCATGCAATTCTAGGCCAAGCCGCAATAGCGCACAATAAACCGTGATTAGCGTCAAGCTGAACCGCCCGTATTTTTCTTCGTTCGTTGTTTGTAAACTTTCTTGCTTGTAATAACTACGTTTTCGGCGAATGTTTCCCTTTTTTCTGTCAGAACGCGACATCCTCTCGATAAAGACCATCATCAGTTGTTTCTGTGTGTTCCTGTATTCTAATCTCACTATCTTTACGCATTCCTTCTTTTACACTTTTTTTTTTTACCGCGATGCACCTCGGAGGCGCCATTATAGTCATCTGGAAGTTTCCGTCGTTCACAAACCAAAGCAGTGTCCGTTGATCTGTTGCTACCCTCCTACTGCTCCACTCGCATCCACACTATGGTAACAAATTTCTTAATCTGGTCTCTCTACCTCACCACAAGACACCCTCGTAAACGTTTTTGTTAGCCTAGACTCCACCGTGCGGACCACTCCAATATATGACCTAAGGACTATCGTTTATCTTTTCTCGCACTCCACCATGTTCGCGTCATTTTGTTGGTTTTTGTTTGCATAAAATTAGCTCGACCTTACCTTAAATCCGCTCTGCTCTCTTTCTGCTTCGTATTGTTACTGCCATCATTTTATTTCTGACTGCTCGCCGCTGTCTTTATTCTGAATAAAAGATTGTCTGCTACTATTCAATTTTCGACCCCATAGATCAGTTCTCAGGCCAAATCTCTGTGGAAAAATAAGCCGGGGCAATACAAGCACCTGACGCATCCGGCAAATTTTTTTTTTCCTTTGAGGACATGAGATTTTGCTCTTCGACTTTATTGTGAAGCTTGAATCAATGGCATGTAATGCAGCCGTTTTAACATAAGCTTATGTATTTCTGAAGGAAGTCAGATCAAGTACCCATAAAAATTAGACGTGTTCTTTACATCCATTCGTGTGACATGTTTTATTTAATTGATAATTTCTTTACAGAATGTTTTTCTCTGCATCTTTCAAATCAGTCGATATCATGTTCGTAGGTTCGTCGCGTTTCTCGCGTCAAGATTGTGGACTGATTCTCATGGTCACTATGCAAAACGGCTTCCAACTAACTTCGCTCCAGCGCCATGGAGAAACTCCGACTCCATTTCATTGACCAGCCCGAGACCCGCCGCGGCGGCTCAGTGGTTAGTGCGCTCGGCTGCCGATCCGGAGTTCTCGGGTTCGAATCAGTCCGCGGCGGCTGCGTTAGGCGCCCGTGTGCTGTGCCATGTGAGTGCACGTCAAAGATCTCCAGGTGGTCGAAATTATTACGGAGCCCTCCACTACGGCACGTATTTCTTCCTTTCTTCTTTCACTCCCGCTTTTATCCCTTCTCTTAGAGCGCGGTTCAGGTGTCCGCCGATATGTGAGACAGATATTGCGCCATTTCCTTTCCGTAGAAACCAATTTTCATTTAAGCCCAAAATGATGATGGTTGTCGGAAATGGTGCGCCCACCGTGCCGCTGACCTCGGCTGCGTCGTTGGCATCGTGGAAGCGGGAACTGCCACGCCCGCGCAAATGGGCCGTGCACAATACAGAAAGCGTAAAAATGCACCCGCTTGCACGTTAGCTGGCTTAAGAACTGCCTGCGACCAAGCAAAGCGGGAAACAAAAAAATAAATAACGAAATAAGTGCAAACGCTCGGGTGCCACTCTCATTTTGGGCACGAGTCGATGTCTTCCGCGAATGGACTCAGTGCAAAATATCATGTTCGCTCGCGCATTTTCACTGTGGTATGGATCGAGTGCTTGCCGCCGATATAGCGAATTAACGTTCAATACGCTGACCACTTTGACCTAATCGATGGCTTTGCCCACTTTCTCCATCCTTGCTTCCTTTCTTCTTTATTTCTTTTGATTCGCTAGAACACTGAATAGTATTACACGTGATGTACGGAATAAGAAAACGCTCTACCTGAAACCGAAAATGAAGGGAGAGATCGATTAGGGTACACGCATTCGTTTATAGGCTCCGGCTAAATTTACCTGGTACATATGGCGCATGTCTCGAGACTCGATTGCGATCTGGGGCTTCATGCTTATCATGTAACTTTGAACACCTCAGAGATTATAGCCCAGGATATGCACGCATGAATTACCCGCGCCACGAAACATGGCAAACAGAAAGCCGCAACGTTTCTGTAGACAGATCACAGGCTACAACAAAACACTCATGAGATGCGTACAATAGATTTCAAATGCATTTCGACATTCGTTTTCAAGAAATGAATTGTGTGCTCTAATTATTTGTCACAGGAAAACAGACCAGTAATCTCAGGAGGATTAGGAGTGCAAGCGCTTGAAAGTTCGTATTGAAAGTGCTAATTGAAGAACACTTTGAGTTGTCCGGGGCGCACAACACGGCCAGCCATAGGCGCCAGTTCCTGTCTTCTGCGCCGTCGTCGTCTGCGCAAGTGGTATAAATATAATAATCACACATGTTTACTAGCGCTTATACTAAGATACGGATAGAGAGAGGGGGAAGGACGCATGCACATTTTCTCCGTCCGTGTCTTTGCATAATCGCTGGTAAACATGTCTGATCACGACAATCAACCCAATTGAGGGCCTTAGCAGAGCTATCGCAAAGCGGACACGGCGAAGTATGAAAGTAGGGTGATAAGGAAGGCAGGGCCAGAATGAGAAAGTGGAGGAGGGGGTAGCGGTGGAAGATGGAAACGCGCAAGGATAAGTTGGTGAGTGCAGGAGTAGGGTACGGAAGGTTAAATGAGAGAGGTCATGCTCAGTTTGTGCCAGCTCTTGCATAATGACTTCCTAAACGCGTTTATAGTTAGCAATGGTCCTTTGCACGTGCACCGCAACCAGCTGCGCAAAAGTGGCTGGTTAGAAAAAGTTTGTTAGACATTCACAAGAAAACGAGGAGTCACAACAGGGAACATACGGAACACCAGACAGGAGGAATATCCCAACTTAAACCACGGGAAAAACACACTATTAGAGCAGAAAATGGATCACTATATACAAATAAAGTGATATCAAATAGACATAAAAAATATACAGAGTGAGCTTGGAGATCTAAATAATGAAATGAAAATACATCCATATATGCAACGAAGGCATGCATAATATGTTTTTAAATTTGTGCATATATGTACAGTGAAGCACTGAATCATCATTGTGAAGCATACACACGGGACACTTAAGTTGAGGCATGATTCAACTAAGAAAATGGGATACAAAGAGTAGCAGTACCCATGTCTTGCTCTAAACATGTGATGAGGTTAAACAAACCGCGTCGGCCGAAAAATAAACATGACATATAGGTCCAATACGGACACGAAAGGGCATGATCAATGGCGGAGAATTACGTACCTGTTGCCCAAGGAAAAAGAGCTCTTCCCTAAGGAAATTCAGGAGCTCCCCACGAAGGCCTGCCGTGATCGGAAAAAGCACCCGCCGGTGGCGACTTGGGGCAACAGCAACACAGCCGTTGTGCCAGAGCACGGCAGCCCCTGGGAGTATCAACAGTTGCGCAAGGCGGCACATGCACCACCCTCCAAAAAATTGGCGGTGGTTTAGCTCTCGTTAAACCTGGAGTGACGCAATAGCCACAGCTGGCTGAGTGGAACTTGGTCACGTGACCAACCACGTGACGAACCATGTGATCAGCCACGGTGCCGCGCCGCCGGCAGCTGCTCCGCCCATGTGACCAACCACACGACAGCTTGGCGGCGCCGCCACGCTGAAGGCTCGAAATGCTACCGTAATGTAGCTATCGCTACAAAATACGACCAAGCACACATTCCTTAAAACGTTTCGGTTTGACTCCTGGAGCGGGGAGTTAGGGCAATGCGTGGACCGCATAACGCTCCATCGCTGCAGCCGGTCCCTCGTAGGCAGAACCCCCTCCCCTCCCCCCCCCCCCCTCCCCTGCAGGTGCCACATTCAATCACGCAAGTGCCCGTGAAGAAAGAACGCTGTCACCAGCAACCAAGTGACGGCCTCCGCCCGCCACCTACGCTCTGGAGACACCGAAATCATGAGTGACACGCCGTGGACTCCACTACTCTGTCCGCAGCGATATCTAAATCTGGGCTGGCATGGCGGGCGTGCTGATTGGACAAGGCAAAAAACTGATTGGACAGGATACCACCGTTCCAGTAGGGGCAGATTAAAGTTACTAGCCATCGCAACACTGCTGCGTACCTCGTCTAAAACCAAATTACACACAGAAGCAACTATTCCACGTGACTGATACTCTATTCCAAGAAAACGGATGCTATTACTGTGCTCAATCGGCACAGCAGTGCTCAAGCCGCGCATTAGGCTGGCCAGTTCCCTAGTATTTACGTTTAAAAAAATTCAGGGCCGCCCCAGAGACTTTGCAATAACTTTCAAAGAGGAGACAGCGGTGGAGACCGGACTCATTTCGTAAATACAGCGTAATACCATCCGCCTGAGCTGTCACCCTAAGCACCTCACTACCAGGAAGGGGGAGGCTACGGATGTCTGGGTCTCCAATCGCAGCCCGCAGATAGGTTCTAAGCTTAGAACAAAGAGGAGAGGCTACATGGGAAACCTCTGTCATACACCGCAGCATACGTCGAAATTCGATGGAGGCGAACTTCTAGAGGCCCGTGTACTGTGCGATGTCAGTGCACGTTAAAGAACCCCAGGTGGTCGAAATTTCCGGAGCCCTTCACTACGGCGTCTCTCATATTCTGAGTCGCTTTGGAACGTTAAACCCCCGTAAACCATAAACAATAATTTTTTTAAAACTTTCGCACCGCGTGACGTTCCCCTAGCCACATCGTATTCAAGTCCTTTCATCTGAAAGGTCGAGGTTTCATTGACCCATCGGCTTTTTCAGTAGTGCTAGTGAAGTAGTGCTCTCGCACTGAAAGCTTCGCCGCACTGTCAAATCCACGACTGCCAAGCAACCTTTCATCCTCCAGCTTGTGCCTTCACGCCGTCGGAATCAGAATCCGAAATTTATTGCAGCATCACGTGGCACATATGCAATGCTGCGTGTGCAGGCACAAGGCCTTCTGGAGGCTGTGGAGTGATGATCGTGCACATTGTTAGGACAGAACACAAAACTTTGAGTATTTTAAATTCAGGGACACAAAAATGGTAAAATAAAGTGGATAACTTCCGTTCATTCCCAGTCAGCCCGGCGTCAGGAGAACTCTTGGTTGTCCGTACGTACATCACATCCAATAAGTTGCGCGACACGCCGCCAGGCGCACGCATCGTATACTATAAAGCTTTTTAAACGTTTGTAACACAAGCATTTACTCTCTGACAAGTGCGCAACATTGTTTAATTCAAACTGGTGGTGTCTATGCCGACGAGCACCAGCTGCCATCGTTTTGAACTTGATGACAGTGTGACAGTCTACGGGATGAGCGCCCACATTGTTGTCTCTACATGCGTCGTTTTCTTTCGAAATTGGTCGGTATATCTATACTTTTTCGTCTACCTTATAAAAGACGTGTTTCAGGTGAAAGAGACCTTTTTATTGTTAGAATTAAGTAGTCTGTCGATACAGGCCTTCTTCAGTTCGAGCTCAGTCTTCTTTTTTAAGGGTGTACGTTGAAGTGCGCAACAAAAATTGGTCACGCCAAAAATTCGCTTCCCCTGAGACTAAGTGCAGTGATTCAGAGGGTGCTGAGTAGAAAGTCCGATGGCAAGCTAGAAGCAGCTGCAAGCAGCGACGGACACAGCGTTCCACCCCATCGAAATGGCCGTGCAGCTATGAATTAAAACATCTGAAATGTACTCAAAGATAAAATATTACCAATTAATTCCAGTGGCTTCAGCCTTTAGGTAATCAACAGAGTGGCACTTTAGCTTCAGCTCACTGTTTCGAAATTGGGGATGCATTTCGCTGTTTTTATGGTTCAAGTCTAGAATCGAACGGAAACCCGTCTGGTCGGGACGGTACATGACGAAAGTAGAAGGCGCCGACCAAAAGAAAGGATGGGATGACGTTTCGGCTCCCCCACGGGAACCTTGTTCACAATCAGCTCATTGTGAACAAGGCTCCCGTGGGGGAGCCGAAACGTCATCCCATCCTTTCTTTTGATCGGAGCCTTCTACTTTCGTGATGTTTTTATGGTTGATGCTCGTAACAATAAGAAAACTGAATTGCGAGCACTATGCGTTGGCGGCGACAGACACAAGAAAGAAAGAAAGCAGCACTTTTTTACATCATAATTAATCCCAAAAAGGAAGCACACACATATATAACAAGATCTAAAAGAAGCTTTTCCCGGTGGTCCAGAAAGAGGACGTGAAATCGCATGTATGCCAACGTAGACAGCAGCATAAAAATTATAGCCCGCAGCTGCGCTCGCTATCAACCCCAGAGCTGCCGAACATAGCTGCGTATTTAAGTTCTTCGTAGTCACTGTCGTTACTTTTTGCTTATTTTTTCACCGTTCTCAGTTTTGGAGCCAGAAAACAACAAACTTACCCTTTTGGCTCAGACACAATTTCTTCTTATAACTTTTTGAGAGAAATAACTCATCGAAGTGTTAAAACGCTTAATTTTTCGCTTTTTGAAACGCGGTCCGATTTTCTTTGTGCACACAACGCGTAATAACAGGTTCAAAGGAGGATTTGAAAAATAGAAAAAAAGAAAGATAAAACCGCGAACCGCGTTTTCAACAAAACTTGAACAGTGTATATAGGTACATATGGTAGAGATTGAACTTTCTTTTTCATTCTGCTAGAGGGTTGTGAACTCACTAGGCGCAAGATGTATTTCGTAACCTTTTAAAGTGCATCTTTGTTGTCCGCACTCTTGCGAGGAAGTTCCTGATTTAAAAATGGCTGCGCTTAGGATCCCGGACGCTAATATCGCTTAAAACCGTTGTGCCGTGCAAACGCATGCTTCGCTGCCGGCGAAGGCATGCTCTAGAAGGAAGCCTCTAAACCGCCTTATAACACAGAGGACAGCGTGCTCAGCTGCGTGGAGAGAACATCGGAGCCATGCGATGCTCTTGCTTCACATTCCCTTTCTATAACTGCGTCCATGCATCCTATCCGCTGCGTGGCACTCCTTTTCATAGAAGTTTTTCTTTTCGACGCTTGTGTCTCATTGAATCCTACACTCCCGGTCCTGTATTCACGTTCAAGAGAGAGCAAAGTAAAAGCAGCTCTTCGGACCCATTTCGTCCGCCTACGATCCCTCATGACGTACCTCGGCATGGGCTTCGCGTGCCGTTATGACGCCGTTCAATTTTGCCCTCAGGCACGCCACATCTGCTGTGTTTTACAGATCCATGTTTATTTTTAATTCTCATCCGGTGGAAGCGAATGCACTGTTAGGATATAGGTCACTTTAAAATTATGTCTTCGCTTTTTTCGTCGCTTGTCCTGCCTACAGCACAGAATAAGTTTGCACGCAAGCTTTTTAGTCATTCACTTTTCGCTTTTATTCGCCCATTTCTTCTCTTTTATTAATTCCTGGGCAGAAAATGCGCACGATAGTTTTACGCAGAACGCAGAAAACTTCATGCCTGTCTATGGACAACACAGTAGGTGTCATCGCTGCTGGTGAAAAGAGACGAAAAAGTTTCAAAAGATTCCAATCATTTTATTTTCGGCACAGGCTTGCTTCAACATGCATTGCATTATCATCCAGGGTGCAAGGCATATATTTAGATTATGGACAGGCATGGAATCACGCGGGCTTCGTGCGTACAGAGATGTTGGCAAGAGAGAAAGGGAGTGGGTACTGTGCTTAGATATACAGCGTGTCTCACCTAAGGCTTTGCACAGTTTTTAAATATAGGCTTCTTGAGTTAACAGAGCGCTTTTTCGGCATAGCATTATCAGGGGTGTAGTACATGAGAATACAGGTAAGATGTGCTAACTAGCGTAGTAGTTAACTAATACTGAAAAAGTTAAATTTTATCAATTACTTTTAGGCTCCTTATTTACTGGCAGGCGTGTAGCCCTCGTATTATCTATATCTGTTTCTAGAATTTCGAAAACGCGATTACCTTCGGCGCTGTGGCCCAAAAAATTATAGCTGTTTCGACGAGAACGTGCACTGGAGAGGTTGCTTTGCCTGCAAGCTTCTCGAAACCGCATGCATTTTGGCGCGATGTAGCCAATTTTATTGTTGTTGTTGTTCGCCGTAGCGCCGAGGGTAACCGCAATTATTAAAAACTGAAAACTAGTATGCATATCTATCACGCTGAGCTAGACGCATCTCATAATAATTAGCCTAACAGAAATAGCTAGAAAGTTAACTATCCAATGTTAATTAACCAGCGTGCTAGTTAGCATGCGTTAGCTGTATTCTGATGTACAGCACGACTGACAATGCTATGTCGAAAAAGTGCTCTTCTAACTGAAATAGCCTGCTTTTAAAAATTATGGTCAAATGTTTAGGGGGATCCCCCAAGGTGGAGTAGATGTGTAATAAGGAAGTAATTACTCATTGGCATCCACCTAAGCGCAGCCTACAAACATACTCCGGACCAGGGCTAATTTTTCTTTAACTACAAAGTTCCTGACAAAGCTGTATAGGTTTCATTTGTAGCCGAATGGCTGCGCTTGGATGGATGCGAATGAATAATTACTCGCTTATTAAAAATTGTGTAAAGTCTCAAGTGAAACACCTTGTATACCTGAAGCACTTAGATGATCTTATCCAAGTTACTAAGGTGAGAAATAGGTGCTCTCAGAAGAACCAGGGCAGCTGCCAATACCAATACGCCGTGGGTCGGAATGCACTCGAGTCTTTGTGAACAGTTTAGTTTTTTATTGTAGAACAGCGGGCTGCAGGCAGGTGAGAATGCCGCAGTCTCAGCTCCATGATCATCATCAACCACATCATCATCAGCCTGACGACGCCCACTACAGGACAGCACAAAGTCCTCTCCCATATCTCTCCAATTAATCCAGTCCTGTACATGGTGCGGCCTTACCCCCCAAACATCTTAATCTTATCCGCCCACCTAACGTTCTGCCGTCCACTGCTACAGTTTCCTTCTAGCGGATTCCAGTGCGTTACGTTTAATTACTACTGATTATCTTTCCTTCGCATTACATGCCCTGCCCAACCAATTTCTTCTTTATTTCGTTAACCCGCGTTTGTTCCGTCCCTCACTCGGCTCTATTCCTCTCTGCTAATGTTACACTTTCTTCTTTTTTTCTTTCCGTAGTTTATTTCTATAGCTCGCTGCTTTGTTCTCAATTTAAGGTAGCCCTCCTCGTTATTCTTCAGGATTCTGCGCCATAGTTGAGTGCCGGTGAGATACAGCTGATTTATATGTACGTCTGTGTTGAGGGACATTTGTAAATTGTCCTTCGTAATCTCAGAGTACCTGCCAGACCCGCTCCACTCGGTTCTTATTCTTCTAGTTATTTCACTCTCGTGATTCGGATCTGCAGTCACTACCTGTCCTGTGAAGGCGTGTTTCCTTGCCATTTCCAGCGCCTAACTACTAATCGTGATCTGGTGTTTCTTTCAGCGACTGTTGAACATTGCTTTAGTTTTCTCTAATAAGATTGCCACATCTCTAATGTTTAGCCGTGGCACGTTTTTTATTGCAGCCTGTCGGTTCTGAAAAGTTCGGCAGCCTTGGATGGTCGTAATTATTCTCAATCCCTTATCGGCGGCCTCTTCATAGCCAACTTGAAGCTTGATACGTAAAACCGTGCGCACCATTCTGCGCCATTCTATTGCGAAATTCATACACACGTCTTGTGAGCGTACCAGGCATGCAGTTTGCAAGTCGCTTGCAAACCCCATGCAGACTGCATGCGAGCGCATCTCGAGTACATTTAAATAAGGCGCCTGAGTAAAACAGCACAATATAACAGCAAAACAACCACTCTCAGAAGTTACTTTCTGTTTTATTTATTCATAAAAACGTCTGCGATGCCTAAATTAAAGAATGAATGTATAGCAGATAACCATAAGAATTTTTTTAAAATTTCTGTTGGTTTTCGCAGAGTCTGTGCGCTATCCTTGCGTAATAGCCCGTTTCTGTACGCGGCACTTTTAGTTACGATTTTGTCACTACTGAGGTTGTTGCTCAAAAAAAAAAGGCACACACTTCTCACGATGACAAATGGCCGCTTGGATTCTCTTCGGTGGTGCCTCACTTGCCCTCGGCGAGAGCTAGCTTTTAATTAAAGCTCGTCCTTGGGAAGTAATGCGAAGCGAAGTGCACGCTATCCTCTTTGCAGAAGTGAGCCAATCAGGAAGATGAGTGCTTTCCAAGGAGACCGGAATGGATTACACGCTCGAGCAGATAATTTAGCGCACGTCACTCACGGATTTCTCGAAGACGGGCTCATTTGTCGGTTCCGCAACCTGCAAATAGCTTGCACGGAAAGCTTGTCAAGACGCCCGCCCGCATGTACTTTGTCTGAGCGACCCGCCTCGTGAAGTGTGTTTAATGTTCAATACTTAGGCTTCTGATCACTTTCTCAAGAGTAGAGCTCCACAAGTGGTTTCCCCTCTCTTGAGTTTCCTTCTTCTTCTCGCCACTCCTAACGCCCATCGACCGTTGTTTCACAGTATTTATTTGCCTTACTGTAGACCTGGAAGCGTACTGGAAGCCATAGGGTCTGTAAGCATGCTGAGGCATATAGTAGTTTCTGAAAGCATGATATAATACATGAATGAGGCCGTATTAGAAGGGACGGCAAGTTTTCAATTAGCGTAATGCTCGTACTGTTATGTCACACTAACTCTTGAAATGTCGCAGGAAATTTTCTGAGTTAAAAAGCCGCATGATTTCACCCTTTAATTTTTGTTTCGCCTGCTTGTACATGCGTTCGGTCCTCTTCCTCACTCGAATTACAGCCGCATCCTTCTTCCAAAGGAGTACGTTGAAATTGAACGTCCGTGCTGTCGCTTTTATTCTCGCATTATGGTGAACTTTTAATTTATCAACAGTAACTGGCTTACTAGCCCGTGAACGTGTGTTTCTGAGGGAAACGTAGAATATTCCACGTAGGCTATCAGGACCAATTAAATTCATGCGACTTTCTGCCTATGAACACAGACCTATGAATTTTCTTGGCATCGTGCGCTGTGCTGTCCTGAATGTCATTTCAAGCTTTTTGGATAGCTCCGTTGGTACCCGTCGATAATTTAGAAATGGCGCAACACTTCGCTCGCAATGCACAGCTCACGGCACGGTACATCCCTTTTGAAGAATACCAGTAAGTACATGAGCGTAACTTAAAACCGCCTACCTAATGCAGTTCTACCTATCCTTATTTCAGAATGGCAGATTTTGGTGATGCTTTTTGCAGTCGCTGGGATAGGAGGAGGCACACTACATTAGGCGGCCTGGGTTACACCCTCAAAATCTAAGCCGTAGAGAGGGAGAGATGTGTTGTGCCGAAACCTGCGCCAGACCACTTCGCCACTTAGGAAGCGAGTCCACCGTGACCGCGCGCATCAGATCTGCGCCACTAATTACGCGTTTGCATGTCCAAGCTCGCCAGCGTTCTCCTTCCGCAGTACCCGTGCTTGTGTGCAAACACGCTCCCTGCACATCCGCATGTTGCTTTTGCGCTCCGCGCACGTACTAGATATCGTGTTCGCTTCCTGCTCCTGCAATTAAGCTCGCTCCTACGTTTTGGCGGCGAGTAGGGCCAGCACGATAATGTTGGCACTATGATAGGATTCTTTTTTTCGCGAACTGCTTCAGCCGGTGCGTTTCTTAACATATTTTCTCCCCAGTCCTGTCAGATAGCCGCTTACAATCTCAAACTCCCACCCATTACTTACTTGGTCCTCATCGCTGCATTTGTGATTGTTCGTAATACTGGCCCACTTTCTGCCACATTTTCTGTGTAAACGCTGCCGGATTTGTACGAGCGTGATGACAGGCTTTGGCAGCGCGCTTGCGTTCGCTAGCTTACATCATATGCCTTAGCTTTTCTGACGCTTAAGTGCGGAAGTTTAAGTACCCGATATTTATGCTGCAATCATTATATCTCCCTCTCCCTTTTATATTCATGGTGAACTCTAGTTAGAGATCCGGATCTTTCGGATCAAATTTTCTGCTGTTTTCGCAGAAAGGCTCTTCTAGTGGCAGACGTGATTGCGTGCAGCTTGTTTCAATGGCAGTTTGGGAGCAGTCGCCGACCCAATTTCACTTCGTGGAGCAGCCCTGGTGGGCGACGTAGGCCAGCTTTCTTTTGAGTAACTCACTAGTGAGATTTGGCATAGCGCAATCGCCGATCCGCTACCTTGATCCGCTTCCGCTGGCTCCCAACTGCACCTGCTGCAGTGGCAGGAGTGGGCTCCTCGGGGTCGTCGGCGCATGGGCAGCTGGCGTCTCGAGAAGGCGATTCACGGTGGCGGATCGCGCTCTGCTTAATCTCTCTAGTGTTTGCAGTTCTATAGAAGACGACGCGAGCGGGAAAGCGCAAGAAACGGAGTATTTTCTCTGTGAGCGTGGCACGAGAAGCCCCAGCTTGCTCCGCCCAGAGCATGAGTATTCCAAGCGCAGATTTGGGGTAAATGCTCTCCGTGGCATTCCGGCACTCTGTCGAGGACACAGAGGACCGATCCGGCTCTGCGTTTCAGTCACCATACCCTCTTTGGGTGTCCGTTTGATAGCTATGATATTGAATTGTAGAGGACCTCAGTAAACAATCTTCCCCCATTATGACGGGTTACTATTAAACAGCATGGCTAACTAGGGCATCGTGTCACTGGCTAGACGAGCGTCAACGTTAGTGTGTTGTCCAGCTGATTTCTAAATTATTGTGTTTGCTGTGTTCTGTGGATCTTCTGTGTCCATGTTTTGGTGCAAAATGAGGCCAAGGAGAAGAGAATATTTTCTTTCTTGAACATCAAGCAGAGCGCCCGGTTTCATCAAGAGTTCAGTAGCAGCGTACACAGTGAACGGACGTCTTTATATGCATCGGCATAAAGAACTGATGATGGGGCATGAAGGGACACGGTCGGTCTTTGTACAGCCCGATGTCTCGTCTTCGAGCTGCTTGATGAATGCACATGGGAAGTTAACTAGCTCGCGAACAACCCTTGTCAGTGTATGAGATAAATAAAATCCAACTGTGTTTTAAGCGCGTTCAAATATATTTTTATGCGCAGAACAACATTCCGACCCCTTTTCAGTGGTATCGCTTATTCCTAATACAAATCTTGCGACTTAAACGTTTTAAAGCTATCGTCATGCTAAACATAGTCCGGAATCATCAGGCTGTCATGCTGGCGTGATGAGGTATTTTAGCCTTATTCGCGTCCTTAATTAACCGTTGTCCCTTCTTGCTCAGTTCGATCCTGCCTTTCGAAACAACCTTTTTACCGCTATCCTGCCTTTACCCAGTGCAGGGTACACAAGCAGAACCTACTTCTGGTTAACCTGCCTGCTTTTCCTTCTCCTTTACATCTCTAGTTCGCTCTTTCTCTCCTACGGATAGAAACGCGTGGAGTGAAATTTATCCGGAGATATGGCACCTGCAGAGCAATCCCACATCTTGATCGGCACTGACTGCTAGCTCCGAGAGTGCTGTTGCACATCATTGTGTTAATGAAATACAATAATCGCTAACACAGCAGCACGCTACTAAGTCTATCTCAGGCGTCCTGTGCTGCTTTTAATGCTCTGTGGTTTCATGTAATGTTAGACCAGAATTCATATTTTGCACGCGCGTAATGTGCTAGCGTCTTGTCTTCGGGAACGCCGTAGCCACGTATAGCGTTAAGCGCCTAGTAGGAAAATCCTCCTCATGCAGCCGCGGGAGGAATTCTGCAGGTTTTTGCCGAAAGCAGGCGCTTCGCCTTACCGATGGTCAAGCATCAGAGGCCAGGTGCTGCTGACAGGCATTATCATACCCGCTTTGGCGGGGCGCGTGCATTTGTGTGCATGGACCCCAATGCGTTGGTCTTGTAGTTTGCCCTCACATGCACGGCACTTTTTGTCTATTCCCTGCTTTTCCTTGATGTATCTGTGCCGTGGTTCTCACTTTCATGAAATAAACTGGCAGTAGACAGTTTCCGTTTCATGTACCTCCACAGGCTGAACCTGTTAGAGTTTTGTGCAGCTAAAATTTTCAGAAATGCTGCCCTTCGCAAAAGGAGCAAGTAAATTACGAAGGCTAAGAAGGGAAGTGGTTCAGCCTACTCAACAGTCTAACAGCACAAAACCATTGCAAACCCTCATCAGTGTTAATTGCGACCATAATGCTGAGATCCTTATTTGCTTACCGGATAACGACAGATTCTGTTCTAGGAATCGAAGCTTGTTAGAGCAGATGCTTGGGCGAGTTGGTATGCCATATTTGTGATGAACAGCGCGTAATCAACGAGAACGGAAGGGAAGACACATGGACAGGCGCTGACTTTCAAGTAAGATTTTGTTGCTCGGATCATGTAAATAAACGGCTTACGAAACACTTAGCAACAAACCATTGCTCCCGTTTGTGTCGTCACATTCAAAACTGGTGAAACGTGCCGTGGCCACGTCGTGCTATAGATACTCGCAAATTAAATCGGGTATTCACCCGATGTCAGATAGTTTTAACCACCAAACCAACCTTCCTGTGCAGGCCGGATATCCCAAAAGCTGCTTGCCTCTCTTTCCGAACCAATCCTTGGAAGTTTAATCAAAAAGAAAATAGAGAAACCAGCTGAACCCGTAAAGAAAAAATAAAAGGAAATTGCGGATTCTTATAATCACCGTTTCGCACGCAGACTCAAGAAGATAGGTTATCGAGCCGACATTAAGTGGATTTCGCGGCTCCCGGAGAGCTAGGCAAGATTTGTAAAAAAGTTTACGTTAACGTTTAGCCGCCAGTTGTCGTTGGCGGTGAGAGGCTTCTCACTATTCGGAAACGAATGATTCGCAACATTGTAAATATAAATATGGAGCATACGGCCACTACAATAAATACATTTATATTGTTCGAAATAGTTCCCGTAAAACGCATTTCTGAATTCCGCTTGTTAAAGATATTTTATTTCTCCTCTCCTGAAGTTACTAACCCCATTGCCTCATTGGCTGGTTTACAGCGCCAGAGCACTAATATACCCACTAGAAATCTGGATGTGTGGGAAATACCTCATTTTCGTACATTTTGCAAAGACAATCTTTGACTTACAATCTTCCAGTATTAAGAAATTCATACACATAGCAGGCTTGCAGCGAAGAGACCTCAGGTCTTTGTTTTTGGAACTGTAGAAAGCATTCAGTTGTCTTATGTGTGTCCACTGTTAAAGATGTAATTACTTGATTTCTTATTCAGTTATCTTCTTTTATAATGTCCAGTGTTAATCAGGTATTCGTTTTTGGAGCTGAAATAAGCATTATGTTGTCTTGCGTGTCTTTACTGTTTTAAAATGCAATTACTAGATCTTTGATACACGTATTTTATTTTCTACTGCTGAATGTTTATTTAAAGTTCTCTAATTGTTTCTCAACTCGTTATCTGATGATTATTGGCGCTATATCTATTGATGCTATAGCTGTGCCTTCTATTTGACTGCTACCGTCTCCTAGTGGTCTCTTAGGTCTCAGTAAAGGAGCTTGAGCAGCTTTTAGCCTAGGAGACCATCCAGCTTCCTTTCTGGGCAAATAATTAAATAATAATTATTTATTTGATTGATTGATTGATTGATTGATTGATTGATTGATTGATTGGTGACTGGTGAGAAGTTCAGCTCGTGTTTTGCTGAGTTCTGCAACTTACGCTCCCTAAAATTGTTGCAAATACCACTACGCAATTTGTCATCGAAGTGCGAGAGCATTCGTCATGATACCACTCAACTTAATGTGACCACAGCGACGCAATGATAGTACCTCGTGGTGCGATCGTGTACACGCGGGAGGTCCGACGTACACTACAATCAATCTCACATTGTGCAAGTTGGAAGTTGGAAGTCTGCAGTTGGAAGTATGCGCTTTGTCTGTCCTTTTGTGTGTTTTACGTCCCGTCTTGTTCGCGCAGTTTGTACTCATTCTCTTCATTATGAACCAACTAGCCCGCCTAACTTCACGCAACTTTTCGAGCCTCGCCTCGTGCTCCTCGGCGGCGTCGGGCGCCTCCTCGCATCCGTTGTTGGCGCCGTTGCTTCTCAGCCTTCGCTGCGCATCGGCGGCGGTCGCATCTGTTGTTCGAGCTGTTGCTTTGCATCGTCCTGTTACGCTGCGTATCAGCGGAGGTGAGTGGCTGCTAGCCGACGCTTTCTTTCGAGGAGCTCCCATTCTGTTCGTCATGGCCGCGTGTGACGCTCCATCTCGACCGACACGACTAGTGCCTCAAGATCGGTATACGGCAGCAGCCCACCGACTGGCCGACCGCTCCGCAAGCAAGCGCTGGTTTCGCGGGATCGACGGGAAACACTTTCAGGAAGAAACGGGAGCAAGAACAGCTCGAAAAAAACAGATCCCAATTAAGTTCGCACGGCGAGTCCGAAGGCAGGTGTCCCACGGCTGACGGCGCTCAATGCGGAGCGTGCCTCTGAGATAGGAGCGCGTCGACGTGAAGTTCACCGCAGTATGACGAATGAGCTTACGAGCCTTGGATGCGCTATGACATGTTTCGAACCGCAAAAAGTACACATCGCTTCTGCTGCGTTACCACACAGCCTACAGAACAAAGCCACGCGTCATGGCACACGAAATTACGCCCGAAAGAAACGCCAGGCTACGAACCACTGCCTCCATCAGAGAAAGCACTAACGGCGCCGCGATCGACTGGAGTGAGTCGTAAGCGGGAAGGACAAGAGAAAGAACAGAGAGGGAGGTTACCTGGTACGCTGATCCACTTAAAATTTTTTAAGGGGATCGATCCAGACGTAAGCGGATTGAATTAAGTGCAACAACCTCCGTGTTCCACATTAGCTCGGGATTGCAGCATAAAATGCCCCCGCGTTCCACATAAAAAAACACAAATAAAAACTACTTGACTTTCCACTTATCATCGAGTAATCCGACTACAATTGCCACGTTTTCAATAAAATACAAAATCTGCCCAGTTTATCTGGAACTTCAGTGGAACCAGAATGATAATGTAAGCTTTCCTTCTCAGAGATGTGCACACTGAGCTCCAGAATGTTCGGGCACAAAGCAATGCTGTTGGGGCTTTGAATGCTCGACGCACGAGAGGCCAGAGGAGGAGTCCTCCACCAGCCTTCGATACTCACTGCTCGACTCATCTTACTCCGTGCAGCTTCTTACTAGTACTGAAGAGCCCTTCGTCTTAGAATAGAGATTATAACACGCGATAAAAAAATGAATAAAAGTTCCTTTGAACACTTCTCTACGATGTCCAAAGTATATTTATGGGGCAGAATTTAGAAGGAAAACTAAAGAAGTTCAGCTAAAAGTTCTGAGTCTGTGCCCTTAAAGGCATATGTTATGAGCTCTTGCCTCGAGTGCAGCCCTCATAGTTTTGAACAAGCAGAGAGGAGCCATTCATGTCAGCGTCCGGCGGTTGACATGATCAGTGACGCTGTTAGCACAATTTAATTCTGGGGTTAATCTGGGAACGCACCCGTTACCGAAGTAAAATAAAGCCAATTGTGGTTGATATTTATTTAATGGAACAGCTGTGACACTGCCCCACCTGTGAACCTGTTATATGATTTATTGGTTTGATGCGTTCTCTTACAAAACCAGTCCACTTTTTTACTACAGATAGCATCGCATACGTATGCTCACTTTTTTTGCCGTTTGCTCAAGGTTAATTGTCGGCAATGGGTGATCTGTCACAGTTTCCCTTTGTGAAACTCTATAAGCGTCAATTGGCATACTTAGATTAGTACAGGAGTGTCACATATATTAAGGAGCCTAAATTATATTTTTAAAGGAAAAAGGTGTGAAGAAGACGTTCATTAACCGAAGAATAAAGAAGAGGAAGAAGAAGCATTCGGTGAGGTGGAGAGAGATGATTGGTGGAGAAGAGAAGAAGACGACGACAAGGCTTACGTGGACTAACACCGAGGCTATAAAAGGGCGAGTGAGAGCGAGGCGCTGGGGGAAACAGCACAGAAGCGGGGGCTCCGGCGGGTCAGGCTCACTTTGGCTGGAAGAGAGCGACGCCGGCTACTGCTCCGGTGAGCTCGCGTTCTACTACATCGCATCGTGGACCACCTGCCGTGCCTGAGCCCGGTCTGTGGAGTCAACAGAGGACGCTACCACCTGCTACGGCCAGGGGTATTTCCAGCGCTGTTGCCACTCATCCGGGTGGTGCCCTCAACGCCAACAACACCGGCATCACCTCCACGGGCGCTTGGACCGGGAGCTTATAAGACGCAGCCAGCGACGCCGCCAGCAACGCCAGCCCAAGCACGCCGAACGCAGCCTCGACGCCGGCTACGGGATCCATACAACGCCGCAGCCACACCGAACCAACCGTGAGCACGAACGCCGACCGCTAATAGTAGAACACTAATAGTAGACGCTGGTAGCAGTGTGCCCGGGTCGTGTGTATTTATAGTCTGTGTGTTGTGTAAGTTTTGTTAGTTTTGTGTTCTAGTGTGTGTGTCCTGTAGGGTGTATTAAATGTGTGTTTGTGTGGGTACACCCGTCGCCTAGTCCATTTTTTCAGTCCGAGTCTTCTCCGGAGAGATCCGTGACAAAGATCCGTGACAAGCCTGCCAGGATTCATTTCCTGTTTTCTTTTTTGCTTTGTCTCGGATTTTTCCGATCTCTCGACGGCAGAAAGTATACATTTGGCAAAAACGTTAGAACTGGCGCTCAAGCTAGGGTTAAGCAAAGAAGAGGCGATGCGTCTCTATGAGGAGGAAGGAAAGAGGAAGAAAGAGGCGGCAAAGAGGCAGAGAGAGCAGGCAGAGAGGCAGAGAGAGGAAAGGGCGCAAGTACGCGCAGACGCTCGCGAAGCAGAAGAGTGCGAGGCGAAAAGAGCTCGCGAGGCAGAAGAGCGAGAAGCTAGAAGAGCTCGCGAGGCAGAAGAACAAGAGAAAAGGATAGAACGGGAGAAGGAGTTTATTTTGTGGAAAGAGGCGCATGTCGCGGGAGGATATGAGATAACGGACAATTATCAGCGTTCCTTAGCGGGTACAGAATCTCCTAGACCGGCTAGAGTTTGCCCAAGAAAGCTGATGGCTCCTTTCGATGACAAGAGAGATGATTTGGATGCATATCTGCAACGATTCGAGCGGATAGCTTTGCGGCAAGGCTGGGAGCGCAGTGAATGGGCCACGGCATTGAGCATGTGTTTAGTCGGAGAGGCGCTGAATGTGTTTGGAAGGATGCCTGCTGCTGATTCCATGGACTACGAGAAAGTCAAAAAGGCACTCCTCCAAAGATTCAGGCTTACGGCAGAGGGTTTTCGTGAGAGATTTCGCACTGCGAAACCTGAGGATTCGGAAACCGCTAAGCAGTTTTCCTGCAGGCTATGTAACTATTTTGATAGGTGACTTGATATGTCAAACACAGAAAAGGGTTTTGAAGGGGTGCGTGACAAGCTGGTCACAGAACAATTTTTAGCATGTTGCAGCTCAAAGCTGGCGCTATTCCTGAAAGAAAGTTGTGTTCATTGGAAGAGTTCGCCGACACTGCAGACCAATTCCTCGAGGCTCAAGGGCTAAGGAATTTGAGTAAGGCAAAGGAGGAAACCGAAAAGACCTTAGAGACAGATGCGGCAAAACCAAGATCATATGGCGGTGCATCTAAGGCGCGAGTAACGTGTTTCTCTGCGGCAAGGTGGGACACCGTGCAGCTGACTGTCGGACTAGTAGTGCTGCCCAAAAAACACAAGTTGTGTTTCAAGGTTGTAAGAAGAGGGGTATACTCTGGATGAGTGCCGATACAGAAGGCAGGACCGAGCTGCATGCGTTATCGACTCTAGGGTAGAACTTGTCACGCCATCCGAAGTTCCACAGCTGAAAGGAGAGGAAACGCCACTGGAAAATGAGGCAGTGAGTGGAACACCAAAGTCGAAAGCAGCAATGCCTGTGGTGGTTGTGCAAATTGGGGACCGTCCTGTATTGGTGCTTAGAGACAGTGGAGCCAACACGGTCTTGGTTCAGAGAAGCCTGGTGAAGGACGAGGATCTTACAGGGGAAGCGTCGGCCGTCACTCTTGTAGATAGCACCTTCCTGAAGCAAGGATTCTAGTGTCCACGCCATGTTATACGGGGCAGGTAGTGGCAAAATGCGTAGACCGGCCCATCTACGATCTCATCCTGGGAAACATTACGGGCGCAGGAAGTGTCGAAGACCCCGATCCCGAGTGGAGGATGCTCGGCGTTGAAGAACATCCAAAGGAGGAAAGGCCTGCGGCAGCTCAGACGGGTGCAGTCAGTTTCTCGTCGGCAGTGGAGACAAGAGCTCAAGCGACAGCCCGAGCAACGGAGCGTCCGCTTTCTACTCCTGTTACGGTGTGCCTGAGCGTAACACCGGGCGAAATTGCAATTAGGCAAAAAGAAGACCCGAGCTTGAAAGCCTGCTTCGAGAGAGTCGGGGAAAGAGTGAAAAGAAAGAAGAGTCGTACGTCATTCGAATATCAGTTGGTAAATGGTCTTCTGCACAGGGAATGCATATTTAGTTCAGGAAGGCGGGTCCAACAGCTGGTGTTAGCAAGAGATATGCGAGAGACCGTGCTACGCTTAGGACATGACGCGAGTATGGCCGGACACCAGGGTGTTCAAAAAACGGTGTCTAGGATCACCGAGGAGTTCTTTTGGCCGGGTGTTCAGAGTGACGTTAAGCGCTTTGTTCGCTCATCTGATGTGTACCAGCGCACAGTTCCTAAGGGAAGAGTTGGTCCCGTACCTCTGAGCAAGATGCCAGCCATCGACCTACCGTTTCAGCGAGTGGCTATTGACATTGTGGGGCCAATCTCTCCAGTATCCGCCAAAGGCAATAGATATGTGCTTACTCTAGTTGACGTGGACACTCGCTATCCTGACGCTATTCCACTGAGAACTATTTACAGTATCCATGTGGCGGAGGGTGTTGTGGAAATGTTCTCGCGTTATGGGTTCCCGAGGGAAATTTTGAGTGACCGGGGCTCGAACTTCATATCGGAGCTAATGAAGGAGGTTAACCGCCTTTTTTCAGTAAGACAGTTACTGACGACGCCTTACCATCCCATGTGTAATGGGCTTGTCACGGATTATTGTCACGGATCTCTCCGGAGAACACTCCGACCGAAAGAATGGACTAGGCGACGGGTGTACCCACACAAACGCACATTTAATACACCCTACGTGACACACACACTAGAACACAAAACTAACAAAGCTAACACAAAACACAGACTATAAATACACACGACCCGGGCACACTGCTACCAGCGTCTACTACTAGCGTTCTACTATTAGCGGTCGTCGTTCTTGCTCACGTTTGGTTCGGTGTGGCTGCGGCGTTGTATGGATCCAGTAGACGGCGTCGAGGCGGCGTTCGCTGTGCTTGGGCTGGCGTCGCTGGCGGCGTTCGACGCGATTGGGCTGGCGTTGCTGGCTGCGTCGTACAAGCTCCCGGTCCAAGCGCCCGTGGAGGTGATGCCGGTGTTGTTGGCGTTGGGGGCACCACCCGGATGGGTGGCAACAGCGCTAGAGACGCCCCTTGCCGTAGCAGGTGGTAGCGTCCTCTGTTGACTCCCCGGAACGGGCTCAGGCACGGCAGGCAGTCCACGATGCGGAGTCGTAGAACGCGAGCTCACCGGAGCAGTAGCCGGCGTCGCTCTCTTCCAGCCAAAGTGTCCCTGACCCGCCGGAGCCTCCGTTTCTCTGCTGTTCCCCCTTGTGCCTCGCTCTCACTCGCCCGCCGGAGCCTCCGTTTCTCTGCTGTTCCCCCTTGTGCCTCGCTCTCACTCGCCCTTTTATAGCCTCGGTGTTAGTCCACGTAAGCCTTGTCGTCGTCTTCTCTTCTCCACCAATCATCTCTCTCCACCTCACCGAAGGCTTCTTCTTCCTCTTCTTTATTCTTCGGTTAATGAACGTCGTCTTCTTCACACATTTTTCCTTTAAAAATTTAATTTAGGCTCCTTAATATATGTGACAAGGAGGTGTAATAAAAGTTAAAAACTTGACGTTAGAATTTTTATACTATCACAAAGACGCGGATTAGGTTCATGACGAAAGCACTTTAGCTGTTCTGGCTCAGTTCTCTTGCTATCATTAGGGTCATTGTATTCAGGACAACCTATTCTCTCCAAACTTAAAGCCGCCTATTACACGCATAAATTGTACTTTGACTTTCCCCAGGCGTCATCAAAGAGAAGAAAATTTTCTTCCCATCATTGCAGAAGTGACGCTAACTAGCACACTCACTCCGATTAACAAAGTATGACATGATGGGTAGGGTTTAACGTGCCAAAGCTGGTAGTTGGCTATGAGAGGCTCATTATAGTGAAGGGTAATTAATTAATTTTTACCTCGCGAATTCTTTTAAGAGCACTGCCATCCCACTATGCAGGGCGTTTTTACATTCGCCTCCAATGAAACAGACACCGTTGTAGGCATTCGCTTTCGCGACTTTTTGCTAAGAACTGAAGGCCATAGTAACTAAGCCACAGCGCCGGAGCAGGCAATTAAGAGGGAATGTCAAACGTTAACAGCGACATGTAGAACCGCAGCGAGATCACAGCGCCATCTGCTTCTAGGCCGCGCTTTCAGGCTTATACTCAGCGACAGGTGAGTGGGGGAACGGCGCCTCTCGCGTCGAACACTAAGGCTCGTCGAGATAGTTCTGGATGCGCTGCAAAGAGTGCATAAAAGCCTTCGCATTTCAACTTGAACCAACGGAGCTTTTCTAGACGAGAATTTAGCGCATACGCTGAAATTATGGACCTAAACAAGATGAAGCAAATTAGGCTCTTGACTTCCTTTAAAATGCACGTTTAGGGTCCTGTCGCAAATGCTTGTAGTAAACGCGAAAGTACCTCCGCCGAAAACAGTTTTAGACGTCGGCATACTTCGTGACGTTTCAGCACAGCACACCCAAATCCCCTGTCTCTATTCGTCCAGTTCTGCTGACTAAAGCTGTTAGGCAGAAATTTTGATCAGTAATTAGACTACCCTGTACGCGGACTGCTTAGACTAGCCAGCTCTATTGGTTGGAATTTACGCAATTCTGTATCCCCCGCCACAAACGGTTTGATATTCTGTCTTCAGCACACTCTTTTTTTTTGTCCGTTTATTTAGCGTTCACGCCCAGCGTCACTTCGTGTCCTTACTGCAACTATTAACTTCTTCAAACTGAAGGCGCAGCGCACAAAGGACGGAACTAAGAAAAAGACAAACACAGCGGTGACTTGCGATTTAAAGAATTTATTGTTCGCATGCAATAAATAGGCGAAAAGGAGCACAATCAACAGATCAATCAACAAACCACCCCCCAAAAGCAAATTGGTTATACATTGGCTTTCCAGTAAATGCACTCCTTTTTTTAAGCCGTAGTACAATACTGTATAAACATAAAGACCAACGTACGCGGGATATCATGGAAGCTCTTTTAATTTACCGTGGACTTGACAACTGCGTCAGCAAACCTTCCGTCGCGCTAACACAAAAAGAAATTGACTATCTTAACAGTTAAGTTCGCTATGTGTAGGTTGCGAATGTAGGCTGTTGTTTTTGTGTTTTCTTGACAGTCATCTCTGATGCTGTTCTATCTGTTGATTGTGCTGCCTTTCGCCTATTTATTGCGTGCGAGCAATAAAGCCTTTTAGTCGCTAGTCAGCCCTGTATTTGTCTCTTTCTTAGTCTCGTCCTTCGTGCACTGTGCCTTGTTTGAACCATGTACCGACTAGCCCAGACAAGTACCTTATTAATTTCTTGTCGCTCTTTTAGCACAGACACAATGACGGAGGTTTACATGAAATAAGCAGGATGCATTCCTCGAAGCGTCTAAAAAATCAAGGTTCATTAAGTACTCAATGTCTCAGGCTACGTTTTCGGCGACGCTGGCTTTTACCGCCGCGGCTGTAAGCCCTGAAAACCTGCTGAAAATGAGGGGTTTCGAAAGATTTTGCTTAACAGGGAAGGGACACCCGCCGTTCGTAGCAAAGCCCTTCGCAGGATCGGGGCTATTTCTCTCATTGTCGACCCGTGGACCTTTCGTGCCGGGGGTACATTTAACCCCGAAGCGTGGGTGTGTCGGTCCCCATCGTTCGACGCAGCAGCGTCGTCCACGCGGTAGTCCGTGAAGTGAAAGCGCTGGGTAGACAAGTCACAGTCTACCGGCACAACTGCAGCAAAAGCTCTGGCAACAGCGTGAGCAAGGCGGTGTACCTGACCTCACATCGCGCATGTCTAATTACTGGCGGCTATTCCTCGTTTTCCAGCGACAACAGTATTTGCGGCGGCTAAAAAGCCAAAGAGGCAGCTTCCTCGCCAGCGTTCGAGCTTTCCTATGAATACTGGCACCATCGTCATTGCCACCAGCGTAATCCTAAACCGTTTTTTCGAGCCCAGAGAACGATGACGGCGCTGCTCTCCTCGACTCTAGGTCAGCACGGTCCGATACCGACCGCGCCCATCCTACGCTCGCTCCAGTGCTCACAAATGAGTTCACGCTTGCGAGGGCATGTGGCCAGGTCGTAAAAAGTATTATCCTCCAAGCAGGGTGAGCTTCGACAGTTGCAGACAACTTGACAATCTTTCCCGTCCTACATGAAGGTTTCGACCTCGAATCTCCCGAAAAATTACTATATACACTAAACTTTCTACGAGCTAACGCTATTACAAATTGAATAAAATCATATTTGTCTGTCAACAACAATTTATGCAGTACGAAGGTCTCGAAGTGCCTTTGGGGTTCCGTAGGGTGCAGTTCTAGCACCTCTTGTTTTTCTCTTATACATAAACGATATACCACACAACTCGGATGTCACTGTTCGCATGCTTGCAGATGGCTACATTAATCAGAAAAATAAAGGCTCGTCATGACCACATCCTTCTATACAACGCATTGACTAATACAGGAGGTAGGTGTCAGGACTGGCAGCATCTATGTCAATGATGATGAAGAAAAAAAAACCCTGAAATTTTCTTATGAGTTCATCGAACAGAAGTGACACTGGTGGAAGAATTTTGAAAGCAACGTTGCGATTTGTGCTGCACCTAGGCAACCGCACTGCATGAATGCATGCGTACTGTCTTGTTTTCGTGAGTCGTAGCCGCACAGCTTGCGAATGAAATTTTCAGGTGAGTAAAAATGGTCAAATGTTTTAGGGGAATCCCCTGAGGCAGAGTAGATTTGTAATAATGGAGTAATTACTCAATGACATCCACCCGAGCGCAGCCATACGGCTGCAAAGGAAAACTTTACAGCTTTGTCAGGAACTTCGTAGTTAAAGAGGAACTGAGCAAGAAAAAAACATTTGACCAACACTACTGTTCCACTTCGAGTTAGTGACCAATTTGCTCTCGCCCTACCATAAGCTTGCCGTTCCGATTAGCTCAGTTGGTAGAGCGACTGCTCCTGTGTAGCGCTGGTCCCGGGTTCGAACCTCGGGCCAGGACGAATTTTTCTTTAACTACGAAGTTTCTGAGAAACCTGCACAGCTTTCCTCTGCAGCCGTATGGCTGCGTTCGGGTGAATGTCAATGAGTAATTACTCCCTTATTCTCAGTTAAAATGGTGCTTCCATCTCAAGCGCCGGGGTAAATCTGAAGCAGCTGCGTGCTGCGGGATTGAAGGCAAGGAGTGCATGTTTTCAAAGTGCTCGCCAAGAGCGGAAGCCTGCTCTGTGCACGTGCAGAACACGTGCCGAGAGTGTCACGGAGCGTGAACAGGAAAGGGGTGCCATGGAGCGGTACCGTGTGCAAGAGACGAAATGTTCAGTGAAAAAACAAGAAAGCTAGCGCTGAGGCAAGCATAACAGAGTTATAGCTAACTGCGATCTGCGATCGACTACGATGATCCGCTTCTGCGCGCCGCCAGCGCGCCTGCGCTGATTGATCACGACGCGGTAGGCATGCTACCAGGTCACCGACACGTGGCACCACCTGGCGCCTTCACGGCGGTTCCTGTGGACGGCCTTGAGCATGCGGCCTTGAGTCACTGGATGGATGGCTTTTACTTACGCGATGAGTACTTATAGAGTTGCGCGTAGGTGTGCCGAGTAGCCGCAGAAAGCATCCAAATTATGAGGAAAAGCCGCAACTCTTGAATGCAGGAGGTGGATTTGTTGCAGTTTTTAAAGGGAGTGCAGGCTCAATCCGCTTGTTTGTGGCTGCCGAATTTGCTTCATTTTCGACAAATTACTTGATGCCGTTTTACTGACGGCAAATTACTGTTGCATTAAATGACACAGCTTGCTAGTAATGCGTCGGCTGCATGGAGGCCTACCTTAATTAATGAGTTGTGAACAAAATACTCGCCATTTGGATGGGCGGCATCATCGGTTGTAAGTCCCACAAATCCCAAACGTTTTCTCTTTAACAATAAGCAAACCCTTGTGATAAAATTGCATGTTATTGATAATAAAACATCGTTTTCAGTAAACATGTGCGAAACATGTGTGTAAACACGTGTAAACATGTGTGTAAACAGTAGTGTCTTGGTCACTCCCCCGTAGTGGGTATGTGCCAGCATTGTTTGAGGCCAACCAACCAACCAACAGTAGGCGTACGAATTTACTGTTAGCAACGATGTGGGGCTAAACGATGCAAAAGAGTTGGCATTTACACAATTCATGGATGCTCTGCAACCATGTGATCGCGTTTGGGTAATAGAGGTGCGAGCGGCCCAGGGAAAATAAACGCCCAACTCTCGCTTGCGTCAAAAGTACACACCCCAAGGGGTTTGCTTGCGAGGCCTGCAGCGTGCCTCGTTATGCATCCTCAGCGGCCGTGATCTCTCGCAAGAGGAATGGCTTCGCGTCCTCAGTCCTCCCAAGCTTGGACTGCTAGATGTGCTAGGGAGCCCCGTTAAACAGCTTCGAAGCAAACCCCTTGGGCTGTCCACTTTTGACGGGGGATATGCTTGTAAACTAAATAACTATAAGCCAAACTTAATATTGGTTTTTTGGTTTATGAGGAAGGGAAATGGCGCAGTAACTGTCTCACATATCTCGGTAGACACTCGAACCGCGCCGTAAGGAAGGGATAAAAGAGGAAGTGAAAGAAAGAAAGAAAGAAGGAAGGAAGGAAAGAAAGAAAGCAAGAAAGAAGGAAAGAAAGAAAGAAAGAAAGAAGGAAAGAAAGAAAGAAAGAAAGAAAGGAAGAAAGAAAGCAAGAAAGCAAGAAAGAAAGAAGGAAAGAAAGAAAGCAAGAAAGCAAGAAAGAAGGAAAGAAGGAAAGAAAGAACGAAAGAAAGAAAGAAAGATAGAAAGAAAGAAGGAAAGAAAGAAAGAAAGAAAGAAAGCAAGAAAGAAAGAAGGAAAGAAGGAAAGAAGGAAAGAAGGAAAGAAAGAAAGCAAGAAAGCAAGAAAGCAAGAAAGAAGGAAAGAAGGAAAGAAAGAACGAAAGAAAGAAAGAAAGAAGGAAAGCAAGAAAGAAAGAAGGAAAGAAAGCAAGAAAGCAAGAAAGCAAGAAAGAAAGAAAGAAAGAAAGAAAGAAAGAAAGAAAGAAAGAAAGAAAGAAAGAAAGAAAGAAAGAAAGAAAGAAAGAAAGAAAGAAAGAAAGAAAGAAAGAAAGAGGTGCCCTATAGTGGAGGTCTCCGCAATAATTTCGACCACCTGGGGATCTTTGACGTGCACTGACATCGCACGCCACATGGGCGCCTTTCGCGTTATGCCTCCATCGAAACGCGGCCGCCGCGGTTGGGTTCGAAACCCGGGTACTCCGGCTCAGCAGACGAGCGCCTTCACCACAGCGCCACTGCGGTGGTTCATTGTTCTTGGTTTACGTTCCTGTGCCTAAATTTGTACGCTCCTGCATTTTTCTTTTTGCGCTTCAGTTTGGCCCAATCCTGTTACAGCCTTGCGAGGAAACATCATCATCAACCTGTCTACGCCTACTGCAGGACAATGGCCACTCCCATGTCTCTCCATTTAACCCTGTCCTTTGCCAACTTTAGCTGTGTGACCTAATGAATAAACCAAATAATTAAAGTAAGAATTAGTTTTCTCAGTTTATTGATTCAAAATACAGGCTGAACCCGCCGCGGTGGTTCAGTGGATAGGGCGCTCGGCTACTGATCTGGAGTTCCCGGGTTCAAACACGACCGCGGCAGCTGTGTTTTTATGAAGGCCAAACGCTAAGGCGCCCGTGTGCTGTGCGATGTCAGTGCACGTTAAAGATCCCCAGGTGATCGAAATTATTTCGGAGCCCTCCACTACGGCACCTGTTTCTTTCTTCTTTCACTCCCTCCTTTATCCCTTCCTTTACGGCGCGGTTCAGGTGTCCAACGATATATGAGACAGATACTGCTCCATTTCTTTTCCTCAAAAATCAATTATTATTATTACTATACAGGCTGAGCTTTGTAGTGCCTATCTATTGATAGTGCTCTCGTTTACACACTATAGGCGTGATTTGGAATGCTTATCGGCTTTGACCATCCAAAACACAGCTAACGCAAAATTGTTTCTAGGATATCCCTTCTCTCATACTCAATGGCGTTTGCGTGTTCGGTTTTACTAGGCCCCGGTACTTTGCTGTGTATGTTGTTTATTTTAGGACAAAATGGCACCCTGCTGTATGTCTTATTCTAAAGGTATGCTGGTTATGGCGAAAGCGGTAGGTTAGAAAAGTCGGCGATATGAAGAACGCGCACTTTTCTGTTTTATTTTCTGAATGCTCTCCCCAGCAGAGCAATCAAAGAGAACCCAAGTCAACGAACTGCGAAGACAGAAAGAAAATAGAAAGCGCGAAGAAACGAAGTCAGAAATAACCTCACAAAAAACTAAAGTGGCGTATCCGAAAACACGGTTTCGCTGAACGGCACGCTGAGAGATCCTGTTGCGCTCGCTGACCGGTGGCGTGAAACATGCCGACGAAGCAACCAAATGAAGATAGGAGACGACGGGATGGCAGTGGGGGTAGTTGTACTGGTGGGATAGAGGGAGAAGTGAAGACGGTAAGTAGGGGAGGAATCTGGCGTTGTCTTTTGTATGTCTTGCGCTCAGTATTCCTTATTACATTGAACAGGCAAGTCTAAGAATAAAACGGAGTCTGGCGAGCGTCTTGCTTTACAAAACTCAGCGTAACTCAGACTTGTGGAAATTCTTTCCTGCTTTGTGGCATTCTTCTCGTACCATCCGTCGAGTATCACTTTCAACGGTCGCCCATTTAAAAGGCAACATTTTCGTGTGAATCCGCAACGACATGCACCGCCAACAATGTCGGGGAGAGGAACCGAGCAGGGGCCTGCCCATCAGAGCGTCAGCACTGAGTCAGCCATCGAGTCTACGGAATGTCAGAAAGAACGCTGGGTAAGGGAACGGCGTCATTCAGACGCTGCATCAAAGGGCCCCTGCGGCCGCGCTGTCGCAGTCTCGTACAGAGCTTCCTTCGCAACATTCACACTTCGCAATTCTATATACCGGCTCGTTCCCGATTCAGGCAGTGAACGCAGAATCGCTTTTTGCAGTCGATGTGCGTCTACGCGGCAGTGCGTTTGGCTCCGTGCCATGCTGGGATGAAATTTAGGTCTCCGTCTTTTTTTCATAAGGGCTACCGTTTTATGCCAGTGCGAACACAATGACAGTGCGGCCCGTTCATGCGTGCACGACATTGTGCGAGTGCTTGAAGGGGCCTGCCCGTACTTTCTTGGCGCTTCATTGCCGACATATATGTATGAAAATGTCTGCATTCTGAGTATATCCCGACAACGAAAGGGGTATTTTTAACTGATGGTCTTACCAAGCTTTCTTCTTTGCCGATTCTAGATGGCCTACCGTTGAGCTGTGCGTGCTCTCTCCGGAGTGAACAGAACGTCTTTACTAAAGGCGATGTAGTTTTGCATACTGTATATGTGCTTCACCATGATTTGTTCGCCGATTTGAAAGAAGAAACATAAAATAGGATAGCGAAGGCTGGATTCCTGTTTCACTTCTGATTCATGCGTTTAATTTTAGGCCGCTGAGAAGGTCATAGACCTCAAACCTGAAAGGGTATGTGGTTAAAGAGAAAGCATGCAGCAAGAGCACTGTAGAAAGATTTGATGCGCGTAAATCATCAGGAAACAAAACACCTTAAACAATATTGAGGCTAAGAGAGGAGGATTTGTTACTCAGTGGTGAAAAGTAAAAAAAAAGGTTCATTTATTATGTAGTCGACTCATTAAAAAGACACTCCAGCGTATATAGATTTTCACATTCTAAATCACAAGCCACGAGAGTGTTTTTAGCTTTAAATTAACTCCCTCCGAAGCGCTTGCTTTTTCGAGTGAGGAGGAGTTCAGGTTAGAGGTTTGGCGACTGTATGCACACATGCAATCTCATTGTCACGAGAGATGCGTAGAAATTATTTGCAAAAGAAGGCAGCAAGGATGGCTTGGATTATGTTCCACTAATCTCCTTTGCTATGCACCGGGAACATGGGTGAAGAAAGGATTGTAGCGTACAAACAGAGCACCGGTTTGAAAATTATAAACGTCATAGCCAGTGACCATGCTCTCGCGTAAAATCTCGAAAATGCTCCACATATGAGCAAAGAAGCGCTCCAATGGAGTGGAAATTATTCTCAGCAGCTGAGAGATGGCGCAATATGAAGGCCCAGGTCAGTCGATCCTTTGTCTTGAATATGGGGTAAAGGACCGGACAGTATTTCCGGCTTCTGCAGTGGAAGAGTTCTGTTAAAAGGGAGGTTACACACAGCGTTCGAGAACGGCTGAATACTAAGGAGATAAAAATGGAGTGTTGTGGCAGCTGACACCTTACCTCTAGAAGATTATCTCTAGAGAAGATTATCTCTAGAAGAATAATGGTAGGTTGATGTCGAAACGCTTTGTTAGGGCGTTTGTTTTGTGTCGCGCAAGTTGCACGTTGCTTGATTTGCACATTTTCTCCGGCCTCGTGAAATCTGAATGACACGTGTTTTACTGCCCTGAGTGCATGAAAAAGCAGATAGGGAGGACTAACGCACTGACATAAAGCCAAATAGCATAAGAAATTATCATTCTCTCACGTACCCCTTTATGCTGGTGTAATTCCGTCCTGTCACAGGTGCACAACCGCCCCTTCCGGTTTCTTATCCCGGCTCGTCTCGCGCTGCGTCAGCTACGCTTCCGGAAAGACAGGCGATGCCGCACCCATAACTGCAGATAAATCCTTTTTTCTGGCCTCGTCAGGTTCCCAAGCGTCAGGGAAGACGAAACACTGATTTCAGCCGAGCAGGAAAGTGCACCAACTCATTCGGAATGAGTGCATATACGAACAGCTCGCTTGAAGACGACGTACGTACTGTGGATGCAAGTATCTCCGGACTCATAAGCTGGCATCAAAGAACACATTTTTTGTTTCGATATTTGCTCCGGAAAACGGAGAAAGAGTCCTGGGATGGCACCACGCTGCGCGCAGTACGTTCTTGCGAGGCCTTGACCCCCTTAGGCACCGACAAGTGCACTTGCGCGCACGCACACACGCGCATAGACACGCGCACCCCCCCCCCCCCCCCTTCGCTACGAACACGCACAAATTGAGTAAAGACGCAATAACTGCCTCACTGTTGATGGACACCTGAAGCGCGTTAATTATGAGAAGAAGGATGAGGAGAGAAATATCAAGATCGAGGCAGCTTCCGCGGATTAATTTAGATGCAGGCTTCAACGGAAACAGAGCATATAATCCAAAGATTCGTTATACCTGTTTTGCTCTTGACTCTTGCACCTGGTTTACGTCAATTCCAAATAGGCAGCCTTTCGTTACACTTTGCATCACCTTGGACGGCACGTCCTGATCTGCAAGAGCGATGTGTCCACCTGCACCCCGCAGGGTGAACGTGAGCCCCCCTGCATGAACCAAGACATAAAAAGTAAATAACCGCACACAACACGTATGAGACGTGCAGCCGTGATGATTAGCGTGCAGGAACGTTTCACACTATCGGAGCGCTGAGTTCGGAAAGTTGTGTTAATGGAAGCAAGGTCACGTTGAAGGTCCACAAACGCCTTGCGAGGTGGCGTATATGCTACGCACATGTTTCCTTGCTTCTTGAAATCCAACTAATGTCCTCGAAGAATTTTTTTTAGATGCCGTTGACACGATGCCCGCCTTCGAGGCGCAGTGCTGGTAAGGGAACAAGCTTGCAACACTGTAGCCGTACCGCTGCCTGCAAACCTGCCGCGGATGCTCCCTCTTCCTTAGCGCCACGGGCTAAGCCAAAGACACAAGGAGCGTCCCTGTTCTGAGCACGCACACTGGCTCGCCGCTGTTTGTCTGTCCCCCTAACCGATAGACTCGCCCTATAAAGCTCTCTGTTACTTCTGCCCCATCCCCTTGAGCTCGCATCGTGAGAAGCTTCACAAGCTTCTATCCAGAAAAGCACGGCACATTACACCGGCGGAGCTGCATCGCAACGGCCACTTGTATAGACGCGAACCAAAAGTCGCGTGTGGAGCAAGAGGCAAATGAAAACAAAAAAAAAATATAAACAGGAATCGTGAAAGTTCTGGGCGGGAGGGGGGACACTGGGGACCAGCTCACTGCCCGAAAGCATAACGGGCTCTTTTTACTGACCATCGTACTCTCCTTCTTTTTAATAAAGTTTTTACTCCCTCTTCTTCTTTTCGCCTCCCAATGGTTGCTTCTCGGCTCATCCCCGCTATTCCGGCTTGATTGGCCTGGCTTCTTTGGCTACATTTGGTTACTTTGGTTGCCTTAGATTCGCTAACTTGAACAGCAACATAAAGCGCAAGTGGTCCTACACATCAGTACATCTCTCAGGACTTCTAAAGGAGTACACTTGACGAGCGTCAGCACTGTAATTGCCTCGAGCTCTATCTTGTCAGATTTCGTGTCTACTCATAAAGTGTGTATTTCTCTCCTGTTTTTTTCTTTCTTTACATTTATTCTATTAGTAGTCAGTTGCTGACAATTTTCACACAGAGATTGATGCGGTCGTTCCGTCTGTGAATATTTTCGAAAAATTCCTTCATTACTTTGCTTACGCCGCTACCAAATTTACGCGCTTGGTAGTGTCCGCTTGCTTCCGCCACAAAGGAGAAAGAAGGGCGAAGAAAGCTCGAACAAGCGAGCGGGTCGCCTAATGCCGGCGACGGATAGGCGCTCATCAAGTGTCATGGTGCAGCATGTTGATGCTTCGAGGCGGGCCTGCAAACTCGGAATCGGCTTTAAAGCGCCAGACTTTGAGAATTTATATTCGTGACGTACACACAGAGTCTACGTCGTGCAGGCGCTATCACACTGAGAAGCTGCCAACTCTTAGATCCCCGTCTTTTGAAACGAGACACCACTGGACATTTCAGAATTGACGAGCTGCTCCTTCAATGAAGGCGTCCCAGGGTATTTCATAACACGTCCAGCACTTTTCTCGGAATTTTCCCGAAAGAAGCATCTTTTAAATGTTCGTTGCCTTTGCATAAATTTCTGTTGTGCGGCTGCTATATCCTTGTTTACTCAACGTTCTCTGATCACGCAACAAAACAGCCGTAGTGTGAGGTGGAAGCCTAATATTGGTAAAATAGAAGATATGAACTTCAGTTAGAAGCGCTATTGATTGATGCAGTACAGAGGATACGGCAAAAACGATCCTCTCCGCTGTTTGTTCCTTACTGGGATCCGGCTTTTAGTAACGCATTGAATGCTCCATGTTTTCACTCTCGATTTAAGGTTTACGCGCAAGAAGGGTGAATTTATTCACTGCTCGGAGAAGTTCGTCAGGAATGTTCTTCTTCGGGGCACAGCTTGTTCTTACCACGCCGTAGGCTTTGCCTAACGACGTCGCGCTAATAAGCACATAAGGGAACCAACCTCGGTCGATAGCGGCTAACGCAAGCCGGGGCTTTGTCGTTCGTCCACCCATCGTCCAGCTCATTTGTTCGCTGCTGTAATGTTACAATATGCCCAAGCAACCGTGGCGCTGACGCCATGGCTGCTGCTTTTGCCTCTGGGGGTGATGTACGCCAAGCCCAGCCTCGGTCAATACCCTCCTCTCCAGTCTCTTTTTCCAGTCCGGATACGTTGTCCTTTGTCTCGACGCGTGTGCCAGATACGCACAATCAGGCGTGGACAGAATTGCTCTTGACTCTCTTTTCTTTCCGCCTCGCGTGTTTGCACAATCCGCTCTGGCAAGCCGTAAAAGAGCCGCCATTAGTATGCGCGGCAGAGAACAGTGGCAGTGGAAGGGAAACAAAGGCGGCAACGTTTGCCGGCTGTCTGCGCTTGCATCTTTGCTGCCGCCGGTCCCTCGTAAAGATAGCCGACGTGCAGAAGAGGGCGCGAAGGGAAAGGGAGCGCTTGGCTGGCCGTTTAATATGACTCGACGCGTACTCTTCTCCTGACTACACACGTGCAGCGTTAAGAAAGTAGAAGCGGTATTGAGTTATATGAGCAGCATGACTAACGTACCTTCTTCCAGGCAGCAGCTGCTTATGATTTGCTGGATGCTCTGCTGCCACATCGGTTTCATGCGCTTATAGTACGGTGCATGAGCCCCTGGCTTTCCGAAGCTTGTTCTCCCAGGCCGGCAGACTATAGAATTGAGTTAGCTAGTGCTTCCACTGCAGAGCATTATTTGATTGAGGCAGAGTATGAGCCTGTGGTCTTTGTCTTGTTAATATCAGAACGAAAGCTGTCACAAAATCCTGACGGCGGCCCACCTTTAGTCGCATCTATTATCCCCATTTTTTTATTCAAGTGTGTCGAAACAGCCGAAACTTCGCGAAGGCATCCTTGTTAACGCCGAGAAACGAAGCATTGCTTGGTATTGACGGGTTTTGTGAAATTGTGCATCTCAGCGCCATCCTTTGTGTATCTTTGCTCTCACCCTGTCAGCGACCCCTGTAGCTCACCATTCATGACGTAATGTCCGCCATTGGCACAATTTTCTTTCCGCTTTAATGGCGCAGGTATAAGCCGCACGAAGGTTAAACAATGCGTTTCCATGAATGCGACTGAAAGTCTTCGAATCTGTATTCTAGCGCATTGAATACTCTTCGTGAACAACAATAATGAGCGAGGGGGTCACATGTGGCGTGCAGGCGCGTCCACATGGCTGCGATAGAAACGGAATGTATTCTCCAGTGCTTCACAACAGTGCGAAACTGCCCCTTTGGATGCGGCTATTCAGGTCACACATCTGCCGCCGCCCACAGACTTATGAAGAATGCTTTAACGCGGGGCTTGGACCAACTTAAGCGCTGCGGAGCGTTGACCGCTAGGTCCGCGAGACCACGTTAGATTAACTGCACGGCACCCTCCATCATCACGCGAGAATATTCTTAAAGGCTAGTTGGAGCATATTTCGCCGGATGTCTAGCGCAGAAAGAGGAGGGCGGAAAAACGAAGACAGTGCACAGCGCTACTAAGGCAACAACAACAACAAAACTTGCTAGTAGCGCTGTGTCCTGGCCACTTCGTTTCGTTGTCCTCATCTTTCTGCGCTAGAATTCCGCCCTATCATCAGCCGCCGCAAACGCACCATGCAGCAAGGGGGCATGGTCAACATTCTTAAATAAAAAATTTGAATGCAAAAAAATTGTATGGTACAGTTATGAAAATAATAGAGGCAGTTGTCCGTTCTTCCGATGTAGAGCAAAATATTTATTTTAATTTTTTTTTCCGTCGCTCGCATCAAGCAGTTAAGACTGCAATGGAAAACCAATTGGGAACGCTTTTGAGGGAAGCAGAAACATCAATAGCAAAAAATGTCGAGCCTGTCGACGGGTGTCACGTAGATATATTGATTGTTACAGTGAAATCTTACAATATGTAAAAAATTGCGTTCATTAACTTTTTCCGGTTCAAAAATGCTTTTGTCCACAATTGATGGATATGCCTTGCCCGAAGCCACGCGCGCTAGCATATTGTTAAGTTTGTGGGCCGCGGTATGTGCCGGCAGCCGGCATCACTTCTCGGATACTGCCCAAGTCCAGTTTACAGCTGTCGCGAAAGTGCAGCTCGAATGCGGCCTAGAACCAAGCGCCAGTGACATCTTAGGGCTGAGGAACTGAAGCGCCAGAATGAAGTGTGCAGACAAACAAAAATAGGAGAAAAATAATTGGTTACATATTTGTTGCTCATAACGATCTAAAACACAATTTTAATTCTTCGTTTAAAAAATGTTTTGATTGTGAACATTTGGTTAGAAAAAACAACGCATTTTTAATTAAATGATATGTATGTTCACCTCCTCTTACAGTAGCGGCCAGCGGACCTTATGCTATCACGTTTACTATTCATCGGCTTGCTTGCCGCTGGCTGCCGGCTACTGCGGCCTTGGCCGGTGTATCTCTTCATCTCGTGACTTTGTTGCGTGCGGCTGTTCGCCTTTCATCAGCGTTGATTTCAAAACGTTTGGTTGGTTTTTATCCTTGTGCTACGTTCTCGACTTGTGCGCGCTTGTAGTCTGCCATACCAGCCACAGTTCCAGTCGTACGGTTTTGACGCTGCAGCTTTCGGAAATACGGTGTTGTTCGAAGCGAAGAGCGCACACCACGCGAAGAACTGGAGCTACGAAGGAAAGTGTCAAAGTGAGTACCGCTCTGCTGCCATCACATTGCAAGGGTAGAGTTTTTGCAGTCACTTGGTACTTTTGTATGCCATTTCCACTGAGTGCCTATACCAGCCAAAAGTGGCTCTGCTTCGATGGAGGCGAGATTATAGAGGCCCGTGTACTGTGCGATGTCAGTGCACGTTAAGGAACCACAGGTGGCCGCAATTTCTGAAGCCCTTCAATATGGCGTCCCTCATAGCCTAAGTCGCTTCGGGACGTTAAGCCCCCATAAACTTGACCAAACAAAAAATGTCTGTCGTCCATGTGTGCTAAAGGGAAGCCCTAATCTCACCGGGAAAGTGCAGCGCAATTTACAGCACTCTTATGCGATTGTTGCACAGGAGGCAGCTAGCTCGTTCTCTACTCGTGCAAAGTTTAAACTTGTCACCTGGATTAGTTAAGCAAACTCTTGTTGTGTCAATATGCCGAACTGTGCGTTCTAGTTTTAAACGAAAAATTGACTTTGGTAAAAAATTTTCAATGTCCCCGTTTATGTGAGCTAAACTTAATCGACACAATTCTGTCACAACCCATTGCTCAACAACTAGGATGCTCAAGAACGGCTCTCAGACAAGGAGCTATAAGTGTACTGTAACTGTACCGCTGTCAGCAAGCGTAACACGAACGCTCGACAGCGTGCCTTAGACTGACGCAAGCGACGCGAAGCTTTGGCCACTGGAGCAGAGACAATGCTCGGTACGTTTGCGGCGGTGGAGAGCAGTTCGTTTAGACTTGCCTTTCGCCTGTGTCTGGGCGGCGGGGTGAGTACACGCTTTTGACGGACCCATTTCGCCGCGTTTTGCTCGTGGCTGCAGTCTCACGCGTGCACAGAAACATGATGCAGTGCGCTTATCTCGGGAAGACAATATGGCGTGCGACAGCTTGTGCGTCTCACGAATTTGGCTTCAAAGCTGCCGCTTGAAAGAAATAAAGATGAGGAAAAGCAGAGAAAACCTGAGTTCACTGTGTTTGTAAGGTTGCATGACAAATAAATATGCCTGTTAGTTTCCTTGTTATTGTTCTGGCAGGTTAGTGTCGGGTTCAAGCGTTGTCAACGCTGCTCGAGAGATCGTGTACATTCTGTCATGTCGGGGCAATAGAGTTGCGCGTGTCTTGAGCGAGAAAAAACACGAACTCGCGTTTGTTCAGCGTTTACTAATGTGTATTTCTTTCAAGCGCAAGCTTTGAGGCCAAATTCGAAAGGCGCGTGAGCTGGGGCACGCCATCTGGGGTTGCCGAGATAAGCAGACTACATCGTGTTTTCTGTGGGTGCGTGAGACCACAGCCACGAGCGGAACGCGGCGAAACGGGTGCGTCGGGAGCTCGCTCTCTCCCCTTCGGTCAGACACCGGGGAAATACTACTCAAATCGAGCTATGCTCTCGCTGTTGTCTGCCGCTGCAAACGGACCGGGTACTGTCTCGTTCTCCGCGTCCAACGCTTCGCGGCGCTGGCATCAGTCTAAGCCATGCTTTCGAGCGTTCGTGTTAAGCGTGCTGACATCGGTACCTCTCGAGCGTAAAAGCATACAGTGGGGCCTGTTGGTACGTTAACACGTTGAACCTCAGCGCAACACACGAGGCAAAAGAGCGTCGGTAGTCTGCGCTCGTAGTGCCTTTTTTCGTCTTTGTCTCGTGTGTGGCGCTGAACCTCGAGAAGTAAGAGGATTTATTTCTTCCGCAGAAAACACGTGCCTATGACGTAACTTTTGTTTAATTATGACGTCATAATTGAGTTTTCCGCGCACTTCGAAGAGTGCGCCAGCTTCGTACTATAAGCTGCCATGTTTTCAACGTATGGGCTTCTATGCAAGTAGCGCTATCATTAGACATCTGTCTTTGAGTACCTCCTCCTCCGTGAGATGCGGACGATGTGCGCCAACCGTCGTACAACCGCTCTTTCCCTCGGGATGACATGCATCAGCCCACTACTTGCACAGCCAGGAGAGACTTTATGCGTGGTACAAAAATGCGCACTGCCGATGACCGAAGGTGACGGTCAGCCATCCGTGGTAATAGGTAAACAACGCGAATGCGGTCTATAAGCAGCAACCACGCACAGGAAGCACTTGTTTTCACTATCGGCCCCCGAAGCACTAACAGTAACTTGAGAGCGACGAAAAGAAGCCAAATGCAGTGGCTAGGCCTGTTAGCTAGGCTGCGCTGCTGCGCGCTCACGCTGCGGCGCGTCCTCACTCGGATACCCATCGACGGCGGCACACGTCACAGCAGCGACTACGGCCTGGACTACGCGGCCAGTACACGGCGTCCGTCGTCATTCAACCGCCCGAGGCCTTCTGCTTCAAAACTCTTGCCGACTGCCCGAAATGGAGGAAGCGGTTCGAGCGTTTCAGCACGGCTTCAGGTCTCTGCGACAAATCAGGGTCACACCAATTCGACACGCTCCTTTACGTGATGTGCGACCAGGCCGAGGACGTCTTCGTAGCCTTCAAAGTCTCCGCTGAGAACGCTCAGAACTTAGAAGTCGTCCTCAAGCAGTTGGGCAGCTACTTCATACCGCGGCGCAACGTCATTTTTGAACGGGCACGCTTCAACACGATGGTCCAAAACGACGGCGAATCCGTGGAAGAGTTCGTAACTGCGCTTTACACGCTTTCCAACCATTGTGAGTACGGCACCCTTCGAGAGGAACTGGTTCGAGACAGACTGCTCGTCGGCATTCAAGACCAGAAATTGTCAGCGACACTGCAACTTGACGCTGACCTTACTCTTCAGAAGGCGCTTGAGAGTATCAGGCAGGTCGAAAGCGTTCGTCTGCAGCAAGCGGAGCTTCACCGCGAAACGCTGACCGTCATCAATGTTGCGTCAGGCAGACAGCAAGTCAGGCACCCCACGAACGCTGCTCACGTCAACGACGGCCGAGAACACTTTGAATCAATGCCACATCCACGTCCAGCTGACAGCGTTCCGACATTGTGCCGTGAAAGAACGACATGCGCGTTCAGACATCAGCTGAACAGAAATTCGTTGTCGAATTCGTGCTACGCCTAAATTACCTTACTGTAGGAATGCATGCAAGAATACCCAACAAGTAGCGTAATTAAACGAGCCAAACCGGACCACCCACCCGCTGCCATCTTCAACCCAGCTCCAGCACCCCAATCTCACCTTCCAAAAGAGCCGCCTACCAGCCCCTCGCCTCCACCACGCCTCGGCTTAGAAGAAAAGTACTCATTAGAGTAAAAGTACCCAAGTAATTACCGAGGGTAACTGGTTTTGCAGAATTGTCACGTCAGATGCCGGATTGTTCGGTATTTGTTTTTCTTTCGTGTTCGAAGAAAATCCGCCCTGTGAGATGTGTAGTTGTTAACTTCTAGGAAGCAGAAGAATTTTCAAAGCCTTGATTCTGGCACAAGCGTTTTGAAAAAAAAAGGACAAAATACAGGTGTTCGGGCATATATACATCGCTGCATATAAATCTATAACCCGTGCTTAAATGCAGATATGACCACCATGATATCTTTTTTTATTTTTATAGTTTCTTTCTTTGTGTACAAAGAAAGGCATTGTGCACCGAAATTTTTTCAACTGTACCGTCCTTCCTTCTATATTACCGCGTTAAGGACACTCCGTTTTTTCCCGCGGTTTCTTTTTATGCGTCTGGGCGTTTCATGTGAGAGTGCTTGCGCACGCATATAAGGTAAAACATTGCTGGCCACGTAAGCACCTAGACGAACAAGATCGTGCGCTTTACTGCAGAAGAGAAAGTAATCGATTGATATTTTTTCGTTTTGCCTTTTCGGGCTGGTTTTACCTTTTTCTCTTTCCGTTTACTCACATGAGTTTGTTCTGCAGCGCATTGAAATCATTATGATGAAACTTTTGCGATATCTTGCATTACTGAAGTCTCTAAGCACATTGCAGCATCTAGCATTTTCTGTCCATCAGCATTTCGCCAGACTCGAAAGGTTATGGGCCTTATGACAGTAGAAAACAATAGCGAGGTAAATTGTTTTGTTGACTACAACCATCTTTTTATTCCTCTCAGCATGATTTTGTAAAAGCTTGTCGTACGAAAACCAATTAACGAAACTTTTTGTTGTTTACAGCGCTTAACAAACACGGACAGAAGACATAGAATACGACGTCACAGGCGCTGTCCGTGTTTTTTAAGCGCTGTCAACAAAAGAATGGATCGCCACCAACTAGCCCGACGACTTTTCGTAACGAATTTTATTCATGATCTGCATACGAATTTTTATTTTAACCTTCAAGCTGACGTAATATTCCGGAACTTTCCTAAGAATTTTAACAAAGTACCTCACAAAGACTTGCTGCAAAACTTTATAACCTAATTTTGCAGTTTAAAGCTCTAGAATAGATAACATAATAAAAACGCGGTAACGTTAAGAGACTCATGTCGCAGAAAATCCGGCATTGCTGTCGGCGTTTTTCACCGTGAGCGAAAAATCTACGAAAAATACCCAGAAAAACTACCTAAGAGGAAGGTGAGTCACACAGGTCACGTAACCTTGTGGCGTCATCACAACCTGTTAACCGTATTGTGAGCAAACTGCTCACCGTGACAGGTAGCAGTTAAATTAATGACTGGTCGCCAGAGGTTGCTTCGCAAGAGCAACCTGAGTCGGACAAGCCTCACCGGTGGCAGCGCCTGCTGTCGCAGGGTTGTGGCGCATCGCTTAACCGCTGCACCACTGCACCAGGAGAGGTATATGGACTCCCAGAGATCTATGAATGTTAAGTTGAGAATGACTGATTCTGCATATATGGCCATTAACCCATTAAGTTATCGAGACATACCCTTAAGGAGTAGCTTAAGTATCCCCTTCAATTCATTTAGCGCGCTGCTCCCAGGTCGTCATTGTTAATAAACAAGCATCCAACTCCCTCCCAGTAACACCAGATGTCCCTCGAGGGGCAGAGATTGCGCACTTGGCACCCGAAAGTACATATAATTACTTTATTCAACGACCGTTTTCTTCTCATCGAATGCGCAACGGTCATTAGCGCTCGTTATTTTCTGTCGAACGCTGATATGTCTACAAATAAAATACTCGTGCGCATTTCTTTAATTAGGCTCAGTGGCTGTGGCCTTCCGCTGCTCATCCCAGGTCACGGGATGGAATCTCTGTAGTGGCTGCCACGCTAAGATGCAGACGAAATTAAGGCAGTGATGGGCAGAAATTATTATGATAACCTGTAGTCTTTCGACCTTTTTATTTTCAGTCCATTCGAACATTAGTTTCTCATTATGTTTACGACCTGTTGCTCTCTGCTCTGAACATAGTTCAATATAAGCGCAGCGCACATATGCAAAGGTTACAACGCATCATGAACATTAAAGAACGACTGGATAACTGTACTGGAACGACTGGATAACTTTATATGAAGTGCCAGTCCTTACACAAAAACTCCTAAAGATGTAAGTAATGGTGTTGATTCTCATGGACTATTACGCAGCGGAACGTACAGAGTTCCTGCGCATCGCTTATATCTGAAGACGTTGTTTTATCAAGGATTTATCAGCTTTATTGTGCACGCACCGTTGCGCTTCACGGGCAGTAACAACGCAGGCCCGCGCCTTCTCGCGCTAGCCCATCTGGCCATATCAGTCAGGCGTCGGCGCAGCTGGCGTTTGCACGGTGCACCGGTGACCGAAGTGCAGTGAGCGGCTGCTGTGCCGAGATGCAAGGCACACACGTTCCCACCCTCGAGAAGCACGGTAGCCGACTTGCCGGCGACTCGTGGGCAGCCCCTCTTTCATGCTTTCGGCGTGCTGCCCGCCGCCCTTTTCCAAATGTAGAGGCACGTTTCTCTGGCGAATGGCTCTGATTGGTTTTCTTCATCTCCGGGAAAAACGCTGGGAAAAAGCAGAAACAGGAGGAATGCGCGATCGATAACTGCAAAAAGGGACTATACCTAGTAGCGTACTTTTTTTTTGCGCACATTTTTATGAAGTCTTCGTGCTGGGATGGCATGACAATGAGCCGAGCTCTACCAGCGAATTCTCCGACTCAGTTCCTTCCGGTCGTCCTATTTCTCGTCGCTCTCTATGGTCTGCGCCGACTCCGTGGAGCTGCCTGCAGCATTTGTTCGGAAGCGCGTGGCTGCTTCGTGCTAGCGAATGATGATCCAGAGTGGCTTATCTGATGCACCGTGCACTTTAGCACCTGCTCCGTTGTCTGGAATTTTCCATTCCTTTTCCCTGTCAGCTACTGTTGTCTGCCATAAAAGGAAGGTTTTATATTGAAGTGAAATTTATTCAGTGAACATAACAGGGAAGAGGCTTAGGCGCAAAATCATAGGTTCTAGATGCGGGCAAGAGAGCTCGCTTCCTTGCTTTGTACTTTTTTTCAGTCTCTTGATTGAGTTTTATCACAGCACTTGATCAACAAGAATCTTCACTGGGTAGAAATGTCATACTCTTGGCGTTCAATCCGTGTCCTTTTTTTTCCTGTATTAAATTTCGCAGTGTCTAACTGAGAGGGTGCCTTATTCAATTGTGTATCTTATTTTCCCAGGAAAGACACAGTAGCGCAGAATGCGAACACGGACGTAGTGGGGGAACAGGACGAGCGCTTTACTCGCAACAGGCTTTATTTGACTGAGATCGCTTATATCGCTTCCTTTCTACCCATGCACCAAGGCACTGACCCCAAACAGTCACGTGTCAACAGATATGAATCAAGAAGAGGGACAATTACACGCGTTTACAGATATGTGTCAAGAAACGCCATTTCACTCCCGCAAAGCACAACAGAGGTATCACCGATACAGTTGTCTCCTCGTTTTTGTTCCGTCAAATGTGCTGTGGCTATGGAAGTATTACTTGCAGTACCTTAGGTCACTCATTCATTACCGTTGTTTACACACAAGCGTTACATTTTGGGCAAGTTGGTTTTTTTATGCTTTTGTAATCCGAAGAAAATTGACAGATAGAACATGAAAAAGTAAACACACAGAACATAAACTTTGTGCCTGTCTGTGTCCCCCTTTTCATGCCCTGTCTGTTGTGTACGCTGAAATTCTAAAAACATCATATTCTCATTGCCGTGTAGTTCTGGCTCGGTCCTAAAAACAACAATAATAAATAAAGAGGTTATAACGACCGTGGTTATAACTAGGAAATTACTGTATGGTGTGCAAAGTGAACTTCGCTTTTTACATGAGCCGTGGGTACCAGACCCTTCACTTCTAGTGGGTTGAGGTACTGAGTGATAGGCGTCAGCTGCAAAAATGCGTGCACTGAATGTCAATCGCTTTGTGCAATGTCAACATAATTCTGCGCGCTATTATTTAAGCAGCAAAGATTGCTGCTTGGAGTAAGCTGCTTGTATCGTTAGGTTGAACAATCACCTAACAAAGCCGACACGATCGTCAACGTTAATAGCTGCGAGTTGCCTCTGCTATGTTCCAAGGCTGTAACATTGGAGCCTTTGAAATGCTCCAGAAAGTTCCTTCTCCTCGAATATCGTCACACGTGTTACGCCCTCCGCTGGCGTTATCTTCTCAGTGTCGTAACCATAGCTGTCCGTAGAGCAATATAAGACCGTTCGATGCAGTACCGTGGTGCAGCAGCACAATGGCTCTGTAACTGCTCACTAAATTCCCCTCGCTAAAGGCACCCACTCATTTCCGTGAAATTACAGCAGCACAGGGAGCGGCTGGGCACCAAGCTGAGTAGAATGAGGAATGGAAGCGTTCTGTTTTTCTTCCCGCCACGTTCTCATTAGCGTTCCGCTCGCTGACCCGCAGCCCAAAGTGTCCAGCGTGGTAACGCATACACAGCGCAGAAATCCACAATGCATTCTTCTTATTTCCCCATTACTATGTAGCCGTCAGTATGCCTGGGGTGACATGCCTCATATCGCTGACTCGATATGTTGGGCACGCTGATAATCATACGCAACGAAGGACTTTCGCGTGGAGAAGTTTTCTCAAGGCATGTGCTACACAAGTTTGTTTAGATTTCTTTTTGTTCACGACGGATATACAAGAAAAACTTTCGGAAACATTACTTCTCCGGTAACTTATATAGCGTCTTTATATATATTTTTATATCACTAATTTTCTGCAACACCAGTACGGCATAAGATATAGCTCATACTCCTCGCCCTCACATACCTTTGGTTGCTGACGGCGAAAACATCGTTTTAATGCACAAAGATATTCAGAATACGGAAATACGGGATCAAACATGCAGATAATGCGTTGTCTTGTTTTTTTCGTATAAAACTCGTTCTTTTTCTTCATATTCTTCAAATATCGGTTCGATACAACGAATAATCTATCCTCCTGCTCTCAAAACCATGTATGCGTTCTGATCAGTGTGCGCTCATAAGCTCATGGAGCTCCTTATAATTACCCAATTAAACTTCAACCCGTTGATGGAACGACTGACGGACAGAAAAAAAAATGTGCGTGAAAGCTAAAGGGGGCGTGGAAAACTGAAAAAGAGGACAAATGTATTGCATCCATTCGTAATCACGTTCATTACGTGCTCCACCCTCCTTCACATTGCTTCAGGGGAAAAAATGTCGCCCTTGTTGTGCAGTGAACTAGGTAAATGAACTCGACGTTCGATAACTCGTGGCTTCAGGCAAAGAATGCGTCGGCACATGGCTCACGCCACTACTATAGCCCTCCCCGTACGTGGCACTGTCGTGGGGGTTGCATTAATGCGAGGCCGCCGTGGCAGTCTACGACGAATACACTTGTACTGCGGAGAAAGAAATCGAAAGTGCAGGCTACAGACGTGAACTTCATATGCTTGTGCGTGGCATTCCAAATGGCAAATCGTATTAGCGAATCTGCGCTGCGCAGTCAGCGCTGCGGTTGTTCCACAGCGCTATGTGTGAGCTTGGTTAGGGTTCTGCCGCACTTTGAGCGAGAGGTGACAACACGATGGTTATCGTTTAAGCCTGACCTCAGAATCCTTCTTGTGGCTGTATTTAAAAGGCGGCCCCGTGAAACCTTTGTGCATAGGAGTTGCAGCAACCGCCGTACAATAACATGGCTCGAAGACGGCCGCCAGGAAAGGCAAGCAGGGATATCGCGGTCCGGAGAGGTGCTCCGACAGAGCCGAGGTAAAATCACGGCAGGTCTAAATTAGCCTTGTTCCTCCTCTTCCTAGGCTGCGTGCTACGACGCATTGGTCACCGTGGAGAACTCGAGCTCAGGTTTCCTTTTGGCGTGTGGCGCACAAAGGAACCAGATCCAGTGCGGCCACATTTATTTGAGAGTGCTCCAGAGCGCGGCGTAGGCTGCTGTGCCAGCAAGGCGCCTCCAGCGTTCTAATCGGCTCGCGCTAAAGGTCATTCGTTCTCTTCGCGCGTGCCGCTACAGGGTGCTACAAAGTGGCGCTAGAGTCGCATCATGCAGTTTCCATCAGATATTTTTCTGTTATTTCTGCACGTCAAGAAATAAACACCCGCCAAAGTGAAATAAAGAAAACGTAAAAACATTGACACACTTGAAAAATTGTTATCTGTGCGCCTGCTCAAGGAGTCCCTCAACATTCAAATGACAAGCGAAGCGATAAACAGGACGCGGGGAAATCTACCCGAGATATACATACTCTCTGTACGCCACATTTTTACTTCATAAGCAACGGCCCATCTCTTTCTGTTTTCGTTGTGAGCAAAATGTCAAAATTTTTACGATTTCTTTCATTTCTACTTGGCGAGTGTCTGTTCCTTCACATGCAGAATTTTTCTCGCCAGACTGGTTTCCGTCGAACCCTAAACTCTGTTATTTCTGTCCTAAACTTTTTGCTACAACTAAAACAAAAAATACAAACATATGGGATCCACGTCCCCTGGGTTCCTAATCATTGAAACGCGCTGCGTCCGGACTTCCAGTTTCATTAGGCGCTGAAACTAGCATGGCCATGGATCCCGTGGCTCTGAGCGTAAGAAACTTGCACCCCTAAATGACGTTCACCTGCAGTATTGGATTACTGGCACCGGTGGAGAGGCGCGTTTTGCTAACGAATGGCACATATTTTTTTGTGTAATTGGGAGCCGTATGCTAATGGCAGATGGCGGGCATTTGTGTCGTTACAGCCCGTCAATCGCGTAGAAAATGTAGCGAGGTGCATTGGTTTAGCGTAAACGATCCTCTGCCGCGCTTAGCTCTTTCGGCTGATGAGAAAGGGTGCAGCAAGGCTGACGAGCCGCAGCCATTGCTGGCGGGGTGACGGTGGCATGGTCGGTACCAGCGCTCCGTTAAAGTGCGGTAACCACTTGCACTTCTATAATTACTCATAGCGTTTCGCATTATCTATAGGTGCAGCATAGGCCACTCTTGGAAATTGATTGGCGCTGGTTCACCCCCGGAATTGCAAACGTTCGGACAGCCATATGCTTCAATTCCAAAAGATTAAACTGAATGGCATCTACCCGGGGCCAGTCGAACCCCTCCCGTTCCGCCTCTTCTTTCTTAAACTAACATGTGCGCCGTCAAGTACGAAACTTTGCGCGGATCGAGCGTCAGCCGGTTTATGCTCATCTACAATAGTAATTAGACGTCTAGTGCTGCCTTAAATGAGGTGAAATCGATATATTCAGTTTTTACCAAGAAGCAGGACGTATTCAAACATAAATCGTTCGCGTGATCAGAAAGGTAACATAACAGGCGTACCATTTCTAGAGCTCTGGCGCGATTTCTAGATCCTTGTCTCGAAATTCGCGCAATGTCCACCGGAGGTGTTTGCTTTGTTCGCTCCTGTCTTTAGGGGTGTCATTAAACACCTGAGAAGGTTCCACGTAGTTTTAGCGCCTAGCTTGCCCTTGAAAGAGTGTCACTTGGCGAGCCAATTATTACGAGCCAGCTCGCGTGGATATTTATCGTTTTTTTTTTTGTGAGGGCTGCTATTCGATGTCCTAAGCTGCGATTGTGCTTCTGGCTTTCCCACTTCCTGGTGAGAATTCTTCGCTCCTCGCCAAAGGTGGAGGATATGGTTGTCGATAGCTGGGTATTCTTTCGACGTCTTCAGGATTTTGATCAGTTGGTTCTTGTACTGAGGTACAGAGAAGCTCCAGTCTTTTAGTGTTGATGTTTTGAAGCGCCTGTGCATTATCTTTCATGAATATCTTCCAATCTGTTAGTTCATCCTTGGTTACTTTCAAGATTTTCTCCGGTATTACACCACTCGTAGCTAGCGTCTGTCGTTCCTCCTGAAGGTAAGGTCCAGACATGTGTCTCCAGTGACACTATTGCGCATTCGAGTCGGATAACACGGGTGCAAAACTTCAATCTGCTGATCATGAAGAATGGTGCCTGTAATTGTTGGTTTCTCATTACCTCTTTTAATAAGCCTTAGAGAAATTATTCATTCACAAAATTGGGAAGCAGTTGTATAGAAAATGATCACAGAGCAGAAAAAACATTGAGATAAATAGGAACAAAATACCGATCGAGTTCGCTTCGAGTTGAAGAAAAGAAACCACACAGCTGAACAGGCATACGTTTTTAGACGCGTTTCATTTCCTGAGGCAATCGGTGTACCTTCAGCTGGAGTCGTCTGTAGCGATATCGCAATGAAAGGTGAGGATAAAAACACTATGTAGCATTTTAGAAATATATGTTTCTTGCTTCTGGGAAGTGTGACGATAAATCCCCCAGAATGTCGCAAGCATACGTAGCTTGCTTTTGATATTTTTTTTTACTTGGTGTTCAACATTGATATTTTTTTGTCCAGTAAAATTTACTTCTCTCAGTTTCTGCCGAGTCATGTCATTTCGCAACGCCGTTGCCTGCTCTAGCGGATTCTGAGAAACAATCATCTGGCCAATTTAAGCTCTGAGAGATGTAGATGAGAGAAGTCAGATACTCAAGATTTCGTGGCTTACGATTCTTTTTGAATGGTGGTGATAGATTGGCTGTTAAAACATGTACTAAGCAGAAACTGTAATAGAAGGAAATGAGAAGACTTTAAAACAGACACGAGACGAAGGATTTTTGTCATATTAATCAGGAAAGAACTGGTTTGACAAGGCTTTAGCTTTATGTTCTTGAGGTCTTCGTCTGGTTTCAGCTTCTTAATCTTCTTCCTTTGAAGAATTCCTACAGTAGAGTTTTCTTCAATGCTTTCCTTTTGTAGCCGTGCTTCAATTAGAGTAGCTTTCGTTTATTGCAAACAGCGGCATTCCTCATAATGCTACGTATGAAATTAATAATTTGCAAGTCATAGCTAACTACATTACTGCCACGTACTTTGAAAGGCACCAGTTGTAATGATATCATGCTTTTTTTCTGTTTTTTTTCCTCTTAATAGGTGTTTCCGATACACCCCGGTCTGCCAGCGTCACCCGCAGCACAAGTGAGTGGGCGCAGCATTTTTAAGCAATATTTTGGGCTCTAACCAGCAGCTGTCATAGCGTTGCTTGCGTGTACAGTAGAGAGGTCATTTTGGCGATATTCCAAGATACATGCCAACATATTGTGCTCTGTGGAAACAAGGATGCTGGAGCACGTATCAAAACCTAAGAACGGAATACGATGCCTATTTTAACAGCGGCTTCTCACTGCCCCCTTCAGAAAAGTGCCAGTGTTGGGTCGCACTCATAGGCAGGCACGCGCCTTGGAGGCTTGAAACATTATGTTGGCTTGAAACAACCAGTTATCGCTACGCGGTCACCAATTTTTTTAAGCAGGGCTTTCTACGTTGCGTTCATGATCGAAAATGTGGTTGAACCGAGAACTCCTGATGCTGCACGTAACCAAGCAGTATCAGTACACTCGAGCAAAATGTAAACAAGATCACCACATCAGCCTGACTACGCCCATTACAAGGCAAATGCCTTTCTCATATATCTCCAATGACCCTCTCCTGTGCCGGCTGCGGCCACCCTATCCCCGCAAACTGCTTAATCTCATCCGCTTACCTAACTTTCTGGCGCCCAATCATAATAACCCAGAATAAACATGTCGCAAAGAATCAACGAGGCAATACAAATAACCCAGCATGAGCCATACCACAAGCAAAGAAATAAGCAAAGTAATACCTGCCTATCTGTTGACGTCGCCAAGACGACGTCAGTATCGTAACCATTGCTGGGATGCAATTATCTGCTTCCCGCCAAGACTACGCTACTATTATGCCACCCGCAGTGAGAGGCTCGCAGTGACCGTTGTGTGACTGCGCACGTGCTGATTGCATCTGACTGTGCAGAGGTTAGAGCTGTACGCCTGCTCACAACGCCAGATTTTCTATTATATTACCCCTGCGAGGGCCACCAGGAATGTTTTTTTTTTCTGCTTCCCGTGCCCCATCCAATTTTTCCGGGTGTGCGTCCTTGACGGTGAGCGCACTACCGCTTCTCGCGAAACCGTGATTTGCAGTTCCTCCGGACCACCAGTACGCTTACAGCTTCCTTTGTGCTAAGCGCTACTGTGCCTCCAGGGTGTTTTCGTTTCCTGGACACCTATATATAGCATAGCATAGCATTACATGGCGTGGCGTGGCGTGGTATCCTGTACAGCTGCCACAAAAATAAAGCAGAACACGCGTCTGTGGAAAAATGGGTCTATTTTACCCTTGGCGCTGGTAAGGTGAACTTCAAAACTCCAGTATTGGTCACTTGTTAGCGCCAGGTGCGCCTATGCTGTATGCATACGCACCCGTTTGCTACAACCCCCAGCAATTGGTTCTTTCTCCGCTCTTGCATTCCGTTTTGTTTTGGGGGCGCATTTACGTCTGGTGCCGCTCTATGCGCGAGACGAATAAACTTGACAGTAGTGCAGTGCTAAATTTAATGTAGCTTTTTCGCCTACTCCTGGCCATCATCTCTCGACTGAGAGGCAGAGCCGGAGGGCAGGATGAGGTCGTCTTCTGTTGTACAATAAAGTGTTTCACTCACTATACTCGCAGATTAATTCCAAATACTTTCTAGCTTGTTTATTCGCAAACAATGTTTTTTTCCTCGAGCTTCTTTCTTTTCCTTTCTGGTTATTATAGTCCGAGCCACTGGCAGCATTATGTAGCAAAACAGGTCGGTGCCACAATGCCCTTGCGGGTACAGGCCATTACATTTAAAGCAATTCGTAAGTTAGTCCACTTCCTTGCATATTGTATCCCGTCACGGCCCAACCCCGGAGTCCAAAGCTGAACGGGTAATTTTACGGCTAACGAGACAATTGGATTTCTCCTGCAGCACTCGGCACGCTCACAATGATATCTTCTTTACCTCTACATAAGCTAGCGATTGTTTTCGTTCTGATGGGCTGCTATGCTGCCTTCTTCTGCACAGAAGAACTTGCTTTGCAGAAGAACTTGCTTTGGGGCTAGTTGGTTCATGATTGAAGTTCTGAAAGGCGCAAAAGATACACACACAGGAAAAAAGGGGGATGACACAAAGAGCGCCTAATGTTTTTTTAGGCGCTCTTTGTGTCACTCCCCTAATCTTAATCCTAGTCCTAGTCTTAGGCGCTCTTTGTGTCATCCCCCTTTTTTCCTGTGTGTGTGTCTTTTGTGCCTTTCAGAACTTCTGCACCTCTAGTAAAGTGCTATTCGGATAAAATGAACGCGTTGCGGTATTCATCTAGATAAATAGAAGCCGTATTGTATGCCATTTCGCCTGACATGCCTTGATGTCAATCCGCGTAAAATGCATTGGTATCAATCCACGAAAAAAAAAAAGACCACAAACACAGTAAATGCTCATGTGCACACCACATGGGCGCCTGTTAAGTCCACCGCGGCTGTTAACCATGGAAACCGAACGCACACTGACAATGGCATACGAAAGAAGCCAATAATGTTTGGGAACGGAAGAATGCATAGGAAAGTGTTATATTTTTCTTCTTGTTTCTAGAGAGGAGGGCAACTGAGAAGGCGTTTCTAAACGAACCTCCCATCTCCGCTATATGTTTGCGCTTTTTGATGAAACTAGCGGTTTTATCGGAGTGAGTTTGTACAAGAAATCGCGCTTTGCGCTAACAGCACCACGAGGTGAAAGGAACCTAAACAGGCATAACTAGCATGAATAATTTGAGTGCCATCGTAAAGCCGTAAAAGCAGTAGTGTACTTTAAGGCTGGAGACAATTCCAGAGCTTTTCAATAAACTAGAGTGAAGTTCCATCAACTTAACAGCTTCAGAGTAAGATTTCTGCGCTTCATTCTTCACGCCTTGGTTCAGAGAAGCGATATAAGTGTCTACTTCCGGCGGTCTTCAGTAACACTCCCGAGAACGGACGAACTATGCGACTTGCAGAGTTGCGACGAAGCTGAGTTCGCGGGCAACGAATTTATTTCTGCACCTCTACGTGATCAGAATCTTCAGGTAACGAAATATTTCGTTTAATAAACTGTGTTTAAAGCTCCTCGTCGTCTCTCTTCCTGATAGGGAGCCGGAAGGAGCTGTTTATACTGTACGTAAATGGAGACCTGGTTTCTGCATGAACTTCAAGGGGCGCGTCGTGATTAAGCACACCAAACGCACGCCTGCGTTTTGACCTCAATGCTGGCGCCGCATCCGTATAAGTACGCAGATTTTAGCCCGCCGTGCCTCTTTGGCCTGCCTTTGAAAGATTATGTCCAGTCACCTCGAGGATTCACTTGGCAAGCCATAAGTAATTTGTCTCGTGGTGCGTCTCTCAAAATTTAGTCCAGTGCAGTAGGCACTGTCAAGACGCAAGCGCCTTGAGATTCGGTTGACCGGACCACTGGTTCTGTTGAATGGGTCACGCATAACTCGGAAGGCACAGCTTAACCACACATCTTTCGTTCATTTTATTCGTGCTTTCAATCGGTGTTGCGAAGTCATAGAAAGCCATCAACTAATCCCCGCAGCTCAGTTAAGCTTACTTCCGACAGCAAAAACGAAAACCACCGGGGGTGTTTATCCCTAAGCTGCTCTCTCCGGGCTATGCAGATGAAGGCGTCATGTTTTGAGGAATACCTCATAATGAGCTTGTTTATGTTTTTTCTTGTGCAGCTTCTTTCTTTCTGCGCCGTGCAATTCAAAGTCCTCCAATTATTGCGCACCGAGGTCTGCCTTAGTTAAGGGCGAGATTTCCCTGGCATTTCCTTCCGCCTCTATGCAGAGCACTTTAAATGCGCATAAAGGAGGCTGTTGCACCGTGCACAGCCAAACCAACCGATTGCAGGCATCAGTCACCAGTGTCCAGATGTGTAAGCCGGGGTGTAGGCCTCGTCAGGAGCCACGCTCTGTCTGCCTCCTTTTGCCTCTCCCCGGGGGCATATTGTAATATGGCCGAATAAACTTTCAATCAATCAATCAATTTTGTATGTATGTTTTTCGTGCTTTTCTTTTTTATCTTACATAATAATTAAATTGCTTCCCTTTTGGTTAGAGGTATGGTTTTGTTTACTTTGCTTAAATTTGAAAAGATCATTCTCTCAAATGGGGTTTCCGCAATCAAACCTTGAGCTATGGCCTAATAGTACAATTAGTATGTACGTGAATAGCACGCAAACTGGGTCACAGATGCGCAAGAAAAAAAAAGCCATAAAGTAGTAAGTACCACGTGCTATGCAAATTTAAAAGCTAACAGCCGGGCAGCGGTTTCAGTCTCCTTTTTGAGCATTATGTTGTCTTAGTGAGGATTAGGTCTGATAGGATAAGGTTTAACATTTGATGCCAAGGAACTAATGTCCATTGTGTCGTATCCGCGTTTTGTTGCACATTATGCCGCCAGTTTTAGTGTGGTTTCTTCTGCTATGTGGAAACGACTGGCCGGCATTTTTGTTTGGTACACCTGTTCCGTTAATGTCCATGTGAATAAAAATAAAAGCAAATCTGCTGTTCAGAAATCCACAAACCAAACAGAGCATTTTATGGGTGCAGATTCGTCAAACGCATGATCATGAAACATCATTATGGCTCAGAGTGCTGCATGAATTCAGATCGGTGACCGCATCATAAGGTGTTCCGCAATTGTAATGTATCCTTTAGTTATGCGCCCTAGACAATAACTAGAAAAAAAATCTTAAAAGAATACAAGCAAGTGACAGGAATACTTAGTTGATAGTCAGTAAAGTGCAGGACTCGTGTGTCAGACGCGATGAGAGCGCGCACTTTTACTCACGCTGACAGCTATGCTTTGCGAGTATCATCCTGAAGAACACTGCACTCGTTTCTGAAGTGCGACTGACCCATATTCCAATATGAACATAGGGCCGTTCATTATTTCTCATTATATATTCGTCGTACTGAGACATCGGCTCGTAACAGGACTGCAATCTTTGCAGAAACTTTCTATAGGAACATTACTGAGCTATTTAATCACTGCGGCAAAGCGTGGAAAGAAAAAGTTTGCATTTTATTCGCAGGCGCTGTTTTCATGTGATTCCAGCCCTAGTGCACATTGTTAATGCATTCCTTATGCAGTTTTCATGCCCTGGTTTCTTTATTAGCATTGGCAAAAATATAACGCATTTTTCTGGAAGGCCATTTAAGTATCTGTTGAGTTCGAAAAGCCTCTGCTAAAACTCTGCATTAAAGTTGCAGTTGAGGCCACCACTTAAACATGAAGTGCTTGCCGTCTAACGGCTTGTTAAAAATAGTGAAACAACGTTCAAGACTTGTAAGGTTATAGTTATACAATCGATTCTTAGCTTTTGAAAGCTTGAGAGTTGTAACCAGAGCAAATGCTCGCCGCGTTCTAGGCACTGGAAATGTTATCTATGACGAATAAAATGCATATGCTTTTAAGCTTTCGCGGGCAGAAAAGTACTTTTTTCTCACCCTATTCCACTCGTGTTTCTTTATCCTTGTGCATATACAAGCAAAAAGCCGCTAAGCCGTTGCCAGCTCCACAAGCGCAATATTAACTTATTTTTTTTTAATTTCGCTCTGAGGAAGTATCTTGCTATCCTATTATAGAAAGACCGGCAAAAAAAAAAAAAATGCTAAGCGGAAAGCGAAGCGCTTCAAGAATATGCTCCCTCGGTGTTCCCGTGCGCGGCGGGAAGTGCTTAGCCTTATGCTAAAGAGATGGTTCGTCCTGAGCGAAGCTGCTTCATTAGTACATCCGGCCGCGGCTTATTACCGGAACGCTACCCTCGCTCGGTCATAATGCGCAGAGTGGACGCAAGCATCCGAAATAATGAAGCTACATGGGTCGCACGGTACCGTAACGCCCGGCTTTGCCCGGCATGTGGGTCTTCGAGAACCTTATCGCCCAGGTTTTAAAGCAAAAGGAAGGAAGGGTGCACTAGCGCGGAGGTAACTGAAAAAGCGCCGGATCACTCTTTCGCCAGCCATCTAGCGCTAATCGCTGAGAAAAGCGGTTGTACAGATTATTAAATGCCTTTATTGAGGCTGCAGTGGTGCAAATCGCTATACGAAGCATTCAAGCGAAAGAACAACGGCAGTGGGGGGATAAAGTTGAGCCGCGTAGAAAGTATTCTCGCTTTTTTTTTTCATATCGAACTTAAATGCTGTGAACACGAAGCGACAAGTAAGAAGACGAAAAATTGTATGCGAGAACATATTCGGTTACTTAGAGAAACGAGGCTAAAAAAATTCTGAGCTGCCTGCAGTGCATAAAAGCAGATTGATTCTACTGCAAATGCTTTTCATCAACCAGAAATCCGTCATTACTGCACCATTGGGATAAATACATACTTTTTAAGTCACTGAAATCGTCCTTCTTGCTGTAATTACTTTTCCCTCTGTGATGACTAAAGTATGCTGTAACCCTGCCTGAACTGTGTGACACCAACGTATCCGCAGGTATCTGCCACTACGCTCTTGGTTGAATGCTTCATCATGAGTCACAACCAGCCCTTTGAAAACAAATGCAAAGAATGATATATGTCCCCACATTGAGGGGAAAAGTTCAAACACTCTCCCACCTCCCCCTTCAGACTTCAAAAGCCAGAAGCCGCCGCGGTGGCTCCGTGGATATGGTCCTCGGCTGCTCACTCCAAAGACACTAGTTCGATCACAGCTGCGGCGGGTCGCATTTCGGTAAAGGCGAAATGCATGAGGCCCGTGCATTGCACGATGAACGTCAGTACACGTTACAGAACCCCAGGTGGTCTAAATTATTCGGCGCCCTCTATCACGATGTTTCTCATAGCAGGAGTAGCTTAGGAACGTGAAACCCCATAAAAGCAGAACCAAATAAAAGCCAAGAGGTGGCTGAACTCGCCGCCACATGCAAACTCATATTAATGGCATTCTGGTACACTGTACGGACTCCCTTCCTGCCTCCAATGCGCGGGCCACCTATGTATGCATGCAGGTTCCTCTGGCACTAGCACCACAATCATAACCATCATTACCAGCCGAAATGCTCCCACCGCAGGACAAAGGCCTCTCCGAATGACCTACAGTTACCCTTGCTTTTTTTTAATGTCATCCGTTGCTATCTTTTCCCAGCGAAATCTTCTATATCCGCCACACACTGAACTGTCTTATGCCTTCAGCACTACTGCATCTTCCTTCTCATGGAATACATTATTTTATTATTTTACCTTCACTTATCGTCTGTTATCTAGCTTACACATTTCGCCCCCCCCCCCCCTTCGAAATCTATTTCTTCCTCTCGATGTCAACTAAAATGAAATTCGCTGCAGTTTGTTCTCTAATCTACGCATGCTTATTTTCCTGTCTCGTAAAGTTAACATCATTATTCTTCTTAGCATAGTTCAAAGCGCAGATTATAATTATTTACAAGCCGTTTTGTTAGCCTTTAGATAACAGTACCATGCATGTACGCGTAAGCTCAGTACCATGCATGTACGCGTAAGCTTCAGGTAACCTCGTCTCATTACAATGTCTCTCTGGCCATTACGGATGTTGATCTTCACGTGGGAGCGTCCGAACCACGTTTCCATGTGTTTTACACAATCAAAGAAAACGACACAATCATAAAACCGCTGTACCGACAGCAGGCACTCGTAAACTACTCGCCATCATTTACTTTATCTTTTAGCGTGTTAGCACTTGACCCTGCACTGGGTGGTTTCGCCCCTGCTTTTCGGCTCACCGTGGCAGGTTGCACTTAATCATCGATTGTGGCGCATCGCTTAGCCGCTGCAACATTATGCCTGGAGTGGTATGAGGATTCCCTGCGATCTATGAATATAAAGTCGAGAATGGCCGATTCCGCACATTTAGGCATTTTCCCATTTCCGGTATCATGTCGTAGCATCAAGACGGATAACTCGTAAAAATTCTCTTTTGGATTTGTTTTTTGGCAGTGATTTGCTTTCTAATGTTGAATTGAGAGTTGAACCTGGTATTTCGGACCACCATTTGTTGTTTTTTCTTGTCCTACTGGTCAAGTTAAAAGTACCCGAAATTTGTCTGTTGCGTATGTCCGTGATTTTGATCGCTCTGACGGCGCTTCTATTAATGATTATTTGGATGGTGTGTTGACGTGTGCCAACGAAGGTGACTCACACAGCTTATGGGAACGCCTCGAGAAGGGCATTCTATTTTGTACCGCGAATTTTGTGCCTTGGCGAAAAATTAGAAACAAGCGTCGAAACTCGTGGGTGAGTCGTGATATTATTCATATGAAGCGACGACTTAAACCTTTTAGGCGACATATGACTCCTTATCTTCTCAGTATTTGCCAGACAAAAAATGAATTAGCGCAGGCACTGTCTACGTCAAAATCCCATTACTCTCCCTTCATTCATAAAAACGGATCCGAGAAAATTTTGGCGATACCTTGGTCAATAAAAGGAAGCCTTCAAAGAAGTTAGAAGTGAGGATGGGAGCCTTGTCACTGATGTGAAGGGTATAGCTCAACTCTTTGACAGGTACTTTCAAAGTCTTTTCGGAAGCCTTTCAGATATGGTTGTTGATGCAACCAAACAACCCATCGATCCTAACGGAGTTCCTGTTATTTCAGCAAAACGGGTTCTCTCTTTGCTGGGAAAAATAAATCTTCGGAAAGGACATAGTCTGGACGACATTCCAAATGCCTTTTTAAAGCGTTACGCGCTCCAGATCTCGGGGCATCTGGCGAAACTCTTCACTTTATCTCTACAAACCAGTGCGTTGCCAGAAGATTGGAAGAAGGCTCGTGTTGTGCCGATTCATAAGAAAGGTGACAAATTACTCGTGACTAATTACCGACCGGTATCAATTATCTCTACATCTTGTAAGCTTCTAGAGCACATCGTGGCCCGCTTCAAAGTTGACTTTTTAAATGAAAGAATTATTCTGTCACCTTTTCAGCACGGATTCAGAAATGGTATCACGACCATCACTCAACTAGTTACGACTATTGATGATTTTCTTAGAGTGCTGGATAACTCGGGTCAGGTCGATGTTCTTTTTTTGGATATGGCGAAAGCTTTTCATAAGGTGCCACATTCAAAGCTCCTTTAATAATTACAGTCTCTTGGTATTCCGTTTTATCTTATTGAATGGGTCAGAGAATACTTAACCGGTAGAACTCAGTGTGTTGATGTGAATGGTACTCTTTCCGAATCCCTTCCTGTTACTTCCGGTGTAGGACCTCTGCTGTTTTTAATATATATAAATGATTTAATAGATACCATTCCTCCGTCTGTGTCAATAAGATTGCTCGCAGATGACTTCGTTGTATATAAAGAAATAGCATCAATTGTTAATCATCAATTACATCAAGAATCTTTGCTCAAAATGTGTGACTGGTGTGAGGAATGGAACATGGATTTAAACATTGATAAGGGTGTATTTCTCCGAGTTACGAGAAAAAAAACTTAGTAATTACCAATATTGCCTTTACCAGAGCCACTTAGAGGGGCCTGTCAATCTAAATATCTAGGAATTACTCTTAACAACTGATTAACCTGGGGCACTCATATTTCTGAGATATGTTCAGCCGCTTTCTCTAAGTTTTGTTTCTTGAGGCGTAAATTAAAACGTGCTCCAAGCAATATTAAGCTATTGGCTTACAAAACTTTTGTCAGGTCCAAACTTGAATATTCTTCTGAAATTTGGAACCCGCACACCAATAAAGAAATCTATCGACTAGAGGTCATCCAGAGGAAGGCAGTACATTTAATTTTTCATAAATATAGAAGGTCTGATTCCCCAACGCAGCTCATGAAAGACAATAACATTCCGTTGCTGAGTACGCGCATATAACTTAATCATATTTCTTTCCTTCATAAAATTATCGCAGGAAAGCTTAACAATTCTCCCCCTCCATTCCTCACTCTTTACAGCCTATTTTTGCTAAAACAAAAGCATTTCAGCACAGTTTCTTCCCCCAAACAGTAGCAGATTGGAACGCACTCCATGAATCGAACTTTAACTCTCCTAACGTGGAACAGGCGCTAAAAACTTGTTTGCTTCGCTAAAAAGGAAGTGACTCTCCTATATTCAATTTTCAGCATATATTTCTATTTGTCTTTGCTATGTTCAACGCGTTGCTCTGGCAACGCGAGCGCTCTCGCGCTTTTTAAGCGACACGGACCTTGCCTCGCGTTTGTGATGTTAGAAAGTGTGCCTTGCTTTTTTATTTTCATTTGTTTTTTTTTCATCTGCCTCCTCCCATCACCATCATCCCCCATCGTGACCCTCTTTTATCTCCTCTTCCCGTTCCCCAGTGTAGAGAAGCAGGCCAGATATTTATTTTTTGGGCCAACCTCCCTTCCTTTTCCGTCAATAAACCCCATCTCTCTCTTGCTATGTTCATCTTTTTGAAGTTTCATTTTTGCTGTGTGTGACATGAAATGTTTTCACGTGGTGTTGTGATTTGTGTTTTTTTCGTACCCCTTCTGCTAGGGCCAATGCTGGCATGCCGTATTTTGAAATAAATAAAATGAATAAATAAATGAGTGTCCGCTCCAATTTCGTTGTGCTAGCACTATAACTGGAGGCGAAATCACTCGGAAATATTTCTCACAGATTTTGCTGTTTTTTGTCTGAAGCCTAGTTGATCTTAAAAACCGAGCTTCTACCCAAAACCGAAACCGAAGTGAAAACCGAAATGCTAGCGCACCCAATTGGTCTTTGGCGTTACCACGCTAACTCGTCCATCATTTTTTTTCTTTCCTTTGCTCTAGGAGACATCGCACCAGCGCGAACCGGTGAGTTATCTGCGCATTTGAAATGTTCCAGCATCATATCATTTGTACTGCATCTGCATCACGGTTTTCGCCAATCACAAGCAGTTTGTTCGGCATACGAACGCGCAGCTTTTTAGTGTCTTCACTTGTTTCCATTTGACAGTCACCCGTCCTCAAATGCCCCAGTATGTTCCCTGCGTTCTACAAACACGCGGGAATAGGACAATGTACGAAGAGGACGTGCTGTGATAACAACATATATGCAAAACCGACACGTTCATGAGCCCGCGGCACTCTCCTATTTAAAGATTCAAGTATGTGTGCAAATACTGCACCTTCATTTTTAAAACTGTCAGTAGTGAATGCACCGCTTTTTTCACTGTCTTGTCACCTACGCTCAAGCTAATAAATTGAAAAGAACAGCCACATGCCCCGCAAAACCGCATTTATCTTAACTAGCCCGGGTATAGAATTGCGAAATGCACCGAAATCTCACCCACCAAGGTGCCTCAGGGGCTTTGGCGTTCAGGGGCTGATCCCTAGGTGGCTGGATCGATACCGGCCGCTGAAGCCACTTCGGTCGAGGGGAAATGCAGAAAGGCCCCGTGGGCTGTGCGATCTCGGCACAAGTTAATGAACCCAAGGTGGCCTTAATAATAGTAGTCCCCCACTACAGCTTCCCTCATGTCCCACGTGTCGCTTCGGCACGCTAAACGAGTTTGCACCAAAAACAGTGTGGCAGTGTCATTTCTACTCTGTCGCTGTTGCAACGTAATTCCCGGATTCATATCAGTAGGGGACGATAAGGCACAGCTCCGATCGAAGCGTTGCAACCGGACGACACTGAACACGACACGTGTCTTACCGCACTGCCGTATGTATCGGTGCAGTTGTTCCGGACGACGTGGCACAGCTCACTCAGCCAGATTGCGTCTCGCTGTTGGCAGCGGAGAAGAGCGCAGGGAGATAATGCGCCACATTTGTTTGCCCTGCTTTCCCTCCCGGCGACGTCGCAACGTCGGGGCATACTGATGATACGCGGCAGCGGCAACATTAGTCACGCAAGGCCGGCTGACCACGACTTTCGCCCATCAGGGCCGCCAGAAGCGTTTAGTGAGGTTTCACTATCGTTGCATGGGTTTAAAGCTCGCTTACTTAAGGCCTGTGGGATTGCTTAAATGTGCTTAAGGATGAACATTCCAAAAAAAAGACCAGTGTTGCTACCATCACTCTCTTCATCAGCAGGGTTCACTTAAACACAAGACGAATGTCTCTCCCTTTAATCTCAGTCAGTCCTGCCATGAACCTTTTGTGATATTAAACCCTACCAGAGCTTTGAATATCACACCGACACTCCCCTTCCCCTCATCCTTCCCCGTCCGCTCAAGCACCCCCTCCAGTTCTTGATAAACAGCCACTGGCAGAACCCGATGCCAGCGTGAAGGTCTTAAATTTATTTCACGGTCACAATGGGTGTGAATGAGCAGCTCGCGCACCATTTCAAGGGTGAGGCATAGGGTAATGGCATTATATAGCCAAGGGGGTGCCTCGGCGCGCCTGTGCAGTCCGGCAGAGAATGTACTGGCTTGCACCCGTGTATGCGCCATTGACCTGCGATGGCAGGCGCTGCCACCGGTGGGGCTTGTGCGACCCAGACTGCTCTTCCTGAGCGAGCAATAAATAATTTAGCTGCCAACTGCCAAGGTGGGCAGTTTGCTCACAATGAGGTGGGCAGGTTGTGGTGACGCCGCAAGGTCACGTGACCTAGGTGTTCCACGTGCCTCCTCGGTTGCTTCGTTGTGGATTCTGCTTGGATTTTTCGCTCACAGTCAACGACGCAGACGGCGACGCTGGATTTTCTGTGACACGAGCTCCTTAACGCTAACGTGTTAAAATGCTCACAGGGCGCAAGTAGGTTCTGCGACCCGAAAAAGTGTCTGTGAAGTCTTGGACAAACACAAAGCATAGCCTGCGTCCCCCACGGGAGAAGCGAGCATTAGTCTGGTTGAAGCATGAGTCGCCGCGAGCTCTCGACAGTGCAAGGCATGGAGCTGCAGCGCCGTTTCGGCTGAAGTGGGGCGACGCGTGTCGCGGTGCACGGTGTGTCAAAACGTTGTACAATATGTGGATAACGCAGCGATGTCCCCAAGACTACATACGGCAGTCGGACCTTACGGAGGCAAATTTGTAGGAAGGGACTGCCACAGATCACATAGAACAACGAAACTTTTTTAAGGATTTATCACGGAATGTGGGCAAAAATTACACAGCCACAAAAGCTGCAAAAAGCGAGAACCGATCATTGGTGGAAGAGCAATCAGTTTAGACAACGAAAGCCTTGTGTGTGTGTGTGTGTGTGTGTGTGTGTGTGTGTGTGTGTGTGTGTGTGTGTGTGTGTGTGTGTGTGTGTGTGTGTGTGTGTGTGTGTGTGTGTGTGTGTGTGTGTGTGTGTGTGTGTGTGTGTGTGTGTGTGTGTGTGTGTGTGTGTGTGTGTGTGTGTGTGTGTGTGTGTGTGTGTGTGTGTGTGTGTGTGTGTGTGTGTGTGTGTGTGTGTGTGTGTGTGTGTGTGTGTGTGTGTGTGTGTGTGTGTGTGTGTGTGTGTGTGTGTGTGTGTGTGTGTGTGTGTGTGTGTGTGTGTGTGTGTGTGTGTGTGTGTGTGTGTGTGTGTGTGTGTGTGTGTGTGTGTGTGTGTGTGTGTGTGTGTGTGTGTGTGTGTGTGTGTGTGTGTGTGTGTGTGTGTGTGTGTGTGTGTGTGTGTGTGTGTGTGTGTGTGTGTGTGTGTGTGTGTGTGTGTGTGTGTGTGTGTGTGTGTGTGTGTGTGTGTGTGTGTGTGTGTGTGTGTGTGTGTGTGTGTGTGTGTGTGTGTGTGTGTGTGTGTGTGTGTGTGTGTGTGTGTGTGTGTGTGTGTGTGTGTGTGTGTGTGTGTGTGTGTGTGTGTGCGCGCGCGCGCGCAACAAGAAACGCAGCCATGTTCACTTCATGATAATCACTACAAGTTGCGAAGTCTCTTAGCTGTATGGCAAATCTCGCTCTGAGCCGCACACCAACACCATGATTACGAAGTGCAAAGCACAGACTGAGACATCTGTATGTAGCGCTGTCATCGTGCGACAGCTGCAATCAACAGCATTATCACCAGCGGGTTCTCTGCCTTAGCAAACGGACGTGCCTTGTTTACGGACCATGGCGTACTTGGTGCAAACCTCACAACGATGTGTGGAAGCTGGGTGGAAGCGCCTCGCCGTTGGAAAGATTCAGCCGCCACCTCTGGCGGAGAAATCGAAGGGAGCGTGGGCGCTTTCTCCGGAGGAGCCGTCTAGGTGGCAGCACAAGGTGTGTACGGCAGCAACCGTTTTCTGGGTTTACTGCATAGCGAGTGACGCCCGCATTAAGCGTTATTCTGGACGCCATAGTGGCCGGAATATTCGCTATGTAAATCAGCAAAACAAGTAATGAAACTTGTGTTTGCCGTTGCATGTCGATAGTGTGGTGCTGAAATTTTGCTGGGACGAAAATCTACCTAACGGACGGCTGGCTCTACAATGGAGTGGATCACTAAAGAACAGTTGCAAAAATGTTTTTTAGCGTGATAGCATTAAGGAGCCTCTGTCGAAAACACAATAGCGGCGTCGTCGGCATGAGCGTTCATCAACGGCGTCGTTGGCCGTGAGCAAAAAATCCACGTAAAATCCTTGGATAAGCAACCTAGGCGGGCGACCTAAGTCACACTACCTTGCGGCGCCATCACAACCTGCCCATCGTATTGTGAACCGGCTGCCTACCGTGGCAGGTGGTGGTTATGTTAATGATCGGTTGCGAGAGTTTCCTCGGGAAGAGCAACCTGAGTCGCAGAAGCCCCACCGGTGGCAGAACCTGACATGGCACGGAAGTGGCGCATCGCTTAACCGCGGCCCCGCTGCACCAGGAGTAGTATGAAGACTTTCGACTTTCAGGGATATATGAATATAAAGAATGACCAACTCCATCATTATCTCCGCTCCATATTTTTTATCTCAGCCGACGTCAATTTCTCCTCAGTGTCCTTTTAAGAAACAAGTAGCATCATTTTCGCTTATTTGGCAGGTCTGAATTCATTCACACACATATTTACGCTAGGCTGTGGTCGTCGACTTGACGTGCGCTCAGAATGATGGCGCTTCCCTCAACGCCTCTCTTGTCATGTATGGAACGATACTAGTATGTTGTTTACTTGACCCCGCAATTGCATGTCAGGGAGGAACATCTAGGCAGCGTAAGAAATGGAGAGAAGCATCTTCTCAAATAATGCCAAAAACGTAATGTAAAAGGACGTCTGCAAATGAAGCCAAGCGAGGCTTTTGCTCTCCGCCATCCTATCGAAATCGGCGGAAACAATACATGCGTTAAAAACAGAACCAACAAGAAAGGCTAAACTGAACAACCGCACGGAGAATACGGGTTACTGCGGGCCAATAGTCGGCGCACTACATCGCAGGCCTTTATTAATGGGATTGTGTTAAGGCACTCGTTCTGCAGAAAATCCTGCGTCCTCAGCGGTGGCATTGCAAGACAAAGAGGCGGTCGCCCACTTGCCACCTAGATCACGTGACATTGTTACGTTGCCACAACCTAGCCATCGTATTGTGGAGCAAACTGCCCCCGTGGCAGGTGGCAGTTAATTAAATCATTTTTCCCGACGCTTCGCTAAACCGCTGCACCACTGCGCTAGAAGTGCTGGGAGGACTCCCAGCGATTTATGAATGTGAAGTAGAGAATGACCAATTCCGCTTATATATGGGCATTAGCCCATTAACGCTATCGCGTCGCCGAAGGCGTTCACTGTGCCTGGTAAAATAGGGTAAAGACCGATACGTGCCACGAATTAACGCAGTGGAATCAGTTTTGCGTTCTGCACATTTAGTGCGAAAGCACAGTTTCAATAAGTAAACCTTGAGCAAGATCTTACGATGTTTTTATGCTTTCGGTGTTTGTGGGTTTGTGCCAAGTGAAATAAAGAAATAAAAGTAAATCACAAACATTCGCGACTGGGATTAAAACCCATGGCGGCGCGACGAGATAAGCTTCTGTGGCCACTGCGAAAGAGCACTAGTCTATCGGCGCAGCCGAACACGCCTCGAGTTAAACTGCAACACACTCTCGCGCTCCGCATTGCACATCGTTTTCACACGCCTCGAGTTAAACTGCAACACACTCTCGTGCTCCGCATTGCACATCGTTTTCGTCATCAACTAATACTGCTATAAAACTAATAATAGCGCTTTTAGCTACGTGGCGGTAGCGAGAGAGAGATGTACACTCCATGCGTTGGCGTGGGTAACATTGTGGCAGAAAAACGGCACTAGAGCAATACGCGTTGGCGTTGAAAACATTGCTATAGAAACGCGGCACTAGTGCATAGGCCGCGGCGTTCATTGGGTAAATTGGCATTGGCGATGAAAAGCTCAAGACGCGCATAGCTGGCTCTCTATGTCAGTGGGCACCTCTATTGCGCTTTCAGGTCCGTGGCAATGGTGTCCACCTGCAAACAAAAATAATACTTCCGCTCAATATTAAGTCCCTAGCAATGCTAAACCGCCAGCCATGTTTTTTTTTTCATTTGTCTTATTAATAAGCATGCATCATGGTATACTTGTGCAGTAGTTTGAATGACTGCAGATGCCGACATGGCACTAATGTCGATTAAACGCACGACACAAATCAGAAGACACTTCGCACCGCAACCTTAACAGCTTTGCCAAACGCTGAGATCCGAAAATGAAAAATCGCCTGAGATTCTGGCCTCATTTCTGAGCTCAGGCCAGATTTTCTTTTTGTGGCAGCGATCCCAAAATATCAACATCAATAGATGTGCGGTACTTTTTTTGACGTAGCAGCCTGCTGATGTTTACCCAAGAAACTTGCCTGACTGCCTCGTCAAACCCCAAGAGGCGAGTAGTGCTTCCGCAAAGTTGCTTGAACGCTATGTAGCGCCTAGTGTCGATTTCGGTTGCAATTATTCGCGGAGTCTCCCAAATGCAGAAAAAGCTTGCAAACAATGCTGGTGGTGCGCTGCAAGCGTCCCGAAATGTTATCGGCCAATTAGCTATGGCGTTCTGCGTACCGTATAAGGCAGTCCATCTGCCATGCGAATCCACTGCAGATGTTATGGCTTCCAGTGTTCAAGGTCACACCTGCAGACGCAGCCGATTCCAGCGCGAATATGCATGGCAGCACGTTTTATGCCGATGTACGGGCCGTAATCCGAAAAATGCCGCCTACTTAGTTCCCGTAATTGAAACAAAACTCTGTACTTGCTGCTGTTCCCATTATTCTTATGACCTGATGGCACAAACACACAAAAGAGAAAAGTGGCAGTGCTTCTCTGTTCGCATCTTGTTTCTGTAATGCGAAGGCTTAGTCAACCTCTGGAGGCATACGATTGTTGGCAGTTATTTGCTGTCGTAGACGCAATCCCTCCAGCTCCTAATGATATTTCTAAATGAGACAAGCTTCCAAAAAGTCGAATGCTTCTAAATTCTCCCTTGACTGAACCTACTGGCCGCAAAAGCTGAATAATGAATTGTTGCCCAGGTTGCTGAAATATTGCGCTGAAGCATTTATTTCATGTCCGTGGTACAAAGCTGGCCACTAGAAACTTAGGCGATTCCCTTCGGCTTGAAGTGTTTGTAGCGTGCTTTCTGAATGTCACAGAGCGGAGCGTACGCTCAGTGCTCATGAGTGCTCTTGGAAAGGTACTAGCTCTCAAGCTAGTTGACCAATAGTGACATCGGATGAAGTACGCGAAGAAACCTAACAACGATACGCGATGAACACATGCCCAGAGAGTCAGACCAAACTTAGAACTCAGCCATATCCGTCGAAGATCGCAACAAAGAATCAAACAACAAAGAAATGACGCAGCCAGGACATGAAAAAATTATTTTAATTATCAACGTTAGCAAAAGACAGCAAGAAGTAAAAGTCGTGTAAAGCAGATTCAAAGCAAACGCCGAGTCATAGATAATAGTTCACAGATAGTCATAGATAGGCGAAGCAAAAGGTTACCTTTCAGCTAGTGACCTCAGATGCTGAATGGTAAATGGTGCCGAGTCTGATTTTGTCGTAAGATTATAGGGAACGAACAATGCCTGTTTATGATTGAATTTATCTGTAGTGTGGCGGAAATTATGAACATTCATTTGCTTATGAGCTTCTTTTATTATGAGCTTCATTTGCTACACGATTTTTTAAATCGACTGCCTGTTAAACAATGATATTGAGAGATTGTTTTCTTACTTGACGAGAGTGGCTGAGAAAGCTCACAGAAAAGGCGAGGAGAGGACGGGTGCTGCAGTCACATTTCCAACATGTTGCTGATGTGCTGTAATGGATACGAAAAAGTAAAATATGAAAGCGCACACACACACGCACGCATACACACACGTACACGCACATGCATGCAAGCACACGAACACACACACACACGCATGCACGCACGTATATATATATATATATATATATATATATATATATATATATATATATATATATATATATATATATATATATATATATATATATATATATATATATATATATATATATATATATATATATACGCGCGCTCATTGCCTGAACGGGCCGTCTAGCGTGTGCAATCCTAGAATATAAAAAAAACGAAGTTCTTTTAACGCTACAGCATTAGAGCGGACGTCCGGAGGAAAAGCCATGCACGTTGTCGCACTAATTCAGGATTGGGCGAGAGGGTTGGGATGTCACATGTTGACTGTGGAATGAAAAAAAAATGGCCAGGCTTAGCTTGGTTAAGCCAAGAATGCGTTGCATATCTCGATGGAGTTCCGTGCTGCTCCGTTGACTCGATAGGCTTTTGACTCGATCGCCATTGAAACTGCCCGTGTAGCAGCGCTCGATCGCCTTTGAGTCGATAGACTATCGGTTCGAGGGCCCTCGAAATGCCCGTGTGACAGGGGTATAAGACTGTCCCGGCGAAGGAGCGCAGCTCTTTTATACATATGCCGTGACATCAGTCAGCGCAGCGCCCCTAGCGGGAGGAGCGGGAGTCAGGTGGTGGCTGCGGCCGCGCGCGACCGCGCCAGTTGGGGCCCAGCTTTTCCTCCGTGACGTCACGCGCCGGCGCAGCGCCCCTAGCGGGAGAAGCGGGAGTCAGGTGGTGGCTGCGGCCGCGCGCGACCGCGCGAGTTGGGGCCCAGCTTTTCCTCCGGCTGTCGTGACGTCACGTCACGTGGTTTGGTGGCTGCCCGGCCGCGCCCAAGGGCTGAACTGAGTTATTGCAATATGCAACGCATAAAACTGGTTCAAACTGAAGTTCAACTGCGACTATAACGCATCGGCTTCTGGTGTCCGCCAATACTGGTGATACTATGCCGAAAAATGCAGATTTTTACCTAAAAAAAACCTATTTTTGAGAATTTCTTAGTCTTCCCTGAAACACCTGGTATATATATGCAGGGTGTTTCAAATAAGATTTTACAAATTTAAAAAAAAATAGGCTTCCTTAATTTAGAAGAGCGCTTTTTCGGCTGGATAACAAGTAGTGAATTAACACCTCTTATTGGGCCAGTTGGTGCATACTTGAGTTAGAGAAAAGCTAGCGACAAACCATGCAAAGCACAAGACAAGATCGAAGACGAGACACAAGCGCTTTTTTTCTAATTCAGGCTAGTAGTGAATAGTTAATTGATAACTATTAGTGCTAGGCTCCTTAATTACAGATAGGCGTGTAGCCCACCGTAAGTAATATTCATATCAGTTTTACAGTTTTGGAAACGCGGTTACCCTCGGCGCTGTGACCCAACAATTGAATATTTAAAATTTGTTTTGAGCAATAGAAATGACGCAGTAGCTGTCTCACATATCTCAGGGGAGACCCGAACTACACCGTAAGGGAAGGGATAAAGGAGGGAGAAGAAAGGAAGAAAGAGGTGCCCTAGTGGAGGTCTTCAATATAAATTTTGGCTATTTCGGTGAGTTACGTGCACTGGAGTGGTTTCTTTACCTTCAAGCTTCGTGAAACACATGTATTTTGGTGCAATGTTCCCAGAATTTGTTGGGCCACAGCGCCGCAGGTAACCGCGTATTCAAAATTCTACAAACTGAAATGGATGCTGCTTACGATGGATTACACACCTCTCAATAATTAAAGAGTCTGAACAATAGTTAGAAAGTTAACTATTTGGTTTTAGTTAAACAGCCCGCTCGTTCGCACGTCTTATCTCTATTCTTGCGTACTACACCGCTGAATGTGCTATGCCGAGAAAAGCGGTCTTATAATGCAAAAGGCCCCTTTTTTAAACTTGTGTGAAGTCTTAGCGAAACGTCTTGCATAAGAGTGCACACGCTGAAAAGAAAATTGGGGTAATTGGTTGGGCATCGTAACCATGACCCCTGGGTTCCGAGTCAGACACGTTACGCCTAGGCCACTGAGGCACGTTCGATTGGTTAAAGGGAGAACTTGTGTGTCTCGCGGTGTATCACGTGGTCTATTATTCCTAGTTATGTATACTAATTAGTGCGTGTAAATAAGGTGCTAAGAAAGAAAGTAGCAAATAACCAATAAGGCTTACTCGTTTCATCCTATAAAAGGAGAGTTGCGGATCGGGCTAGTTGGTGGGTGTAGGTTTGTCATTTTTCGCAAGCGCTAAAACAACACGGACAAAGAGGCAACAGACATGGACGAGACATGTCTATTCCCTCTTTGTCCGTGTTCTTTTAGCGCTTGCAAAATTGACATCCTTAGGGCAGAGCTTAAGTGTTTCCTTAATTTGTGTTATTGCTATTAATGTCGATAAAAATTGACAACTGACCACACGACTGTCTAGAGTCAGGATGGATCCACGTGACCGTTGACCGTGCTCCGTGGTGTGAGCCGACGCATCGGGTAGTGACTTCGAATCACTCTCAAACCTACGAAAGAGTTTTGCGTCACGACCTTCAGGTGGGGTAGATATGACAAGGGCTGATGCTTCATCTCCTGACCAAGGCTGGTAGAAGCAAGAGCCATAAAATTATCTTGGTACAGAACCTCGCAATGGCGATGGCAAGGGCATTTTATTCAGTGACTGGGAATCCCTGGCAAATTGATAAAATTTCGTTTGTCCACGACCGCTAAACGTGACATAGGTATATGACCCAAGCCTGATGTTTCGTGCCCTGATCAATCCTGATAGAAGAATCAAGAGCAATAGTCTGACTGTACAGAATGTCGCTGTGGCAATGGCAGTTCATTTATGCATTGTGGAGGAGTTCGCAGCAGGTCTCCGAGACTCATCGACAGTAACGGCGAACCTGAGGCGCCCGCAAACAATGAGCACGGCGCCAACATGTCCAGTGGTGGTCGCGGCGGTGAAGGGACGCTTCTGCGTTCGCGGCAGTGGGCCGGGCGACTCGATTTGTCCGTCGCGCTGTCATCGGCAGCGGCCCCCGTCGCGCGTTCCATGGAAGAAGTGCTTCCGCTTATCGTCGCCGTGGCTGACCCATCCCCTTTCTCTCGAGGGAGCTCCATTTGGTGCGCGCCGATGTTCACTTCCTGGATTGTGGCCATGCGAGCGTGCTTCTATCGCCTTGTCACGGCCAGGACCTTTGCCGTGGTAATGGCTGTTGCCATAGATGTCAAAGGAGAGATACAGGGTCGTGCCAAGCGAGTCGATGCGGATGCTGCTCCCATGGCAGGAATTATATGGCGTGTCTGTTTACATGCAGCATGATGACGGGCGAATCCGAACTCAATGCATGATCAAGTTGAGAAGTCTGTTTCCGGACCTGATGACAATAATTATTCATTAAGCAAACAATGAGCAGCCGATGCCCTCTCGAACCCCTAGCATCTTCCATGGCACATTTATGTACGGTTCATATATGCCCACACAAAGGAAAACAGCCGGTGACATTTATTTTTTCGCAGAGAACAGAGCTTCGTCCAAGATAAATGTACAGTGTTACCGTAGCTTGTCCAGAAGTTCAAAAAATGGGGGATCTTCAAAGTGAGCGGACTACTAAGCAATGAAGACCTAATTTTAAAAACGTGACGTCATAGCATACATGGCATTCCCTGGAAAAAATATATGTTCGGGCTTCTCAACGTCCATCGCGACACTGGTGACAAGGACGATTTTCAGATAGTCATCGCTTCCTCTTCTTCCTTAGTACTCGCCTCTTGTGCTACTCTCAATTTCAAGGTATTAACGAAAAACAGGCCCAGGTATTTGACTTCATTACCGAGGAGTACAGTTCTAGAAAACTGACTCCCTGTGTGGCAGCCGTCTCCGAACACCCGAGAGAGAGAGATAAAACATTTATTATTTCATTGAGGTGTTCTACGAGTCAGGTAGGCGGACTCCTCAGTTCAGGACTCCGGTGGCTTGGGCGGATGCCTGGACCAGTCTGATGATGCGACACTGGTCCTCCAGACTATTGCTGGTCAGGGCTTCCTCCCACTGCTCGTATGATGAACAATGGGCTGTGGCAGAGTTGTGGAAATCGAGATTCGCTCGTTTAAAAAGAAGGAACAGGGCAAAGGCTTATTATAACTGATAATTTATTAATTGAAAATCTTCTCACTCAACTTATTCACAGTAGTTACGCAACAAGACGCTCCTGAACTTGCACACCAGGCAAGTTTTAAATACTACGCGAGCAGAGTATCATAAGGTAATTACTTGCTCCAAATACCGCTGCAGTTTTCCAATACAATTGGGCTTCGCTTTGAGAATATTTGAAGGATTCAGATTATCATTAATACGATCAAAAGCTGCGCTGACGAAATGAAACGTGCAGTGAAGTGCTCGCACAATACGGAAGTGAGAGAGAGAGTACAGAACAGTTCGGAGAGCATGCTGCCGGGCTAGTTGCTTGTGGGTGTTGGAAAGAAGTCGGCGCTGTTGTGATTGGGGATCCCACCGCTGCCACCAATGTTGTGACTTTGAGGTGGTCCCGTAGCGCTCGTCACCCGTTTTGTGACAGAACGTTGCCAGCTCTCTAGTCGGTAGCGAAGACTCAGGCGTCGGTGAGAATAACAAAAGGGATTTTATACACTATGTATGTACAAGTCATTGTACAGGACAAGATCGGCATGGGGGCCGAGAGCTAACAGCAAACGCGACTGTTCTCGCACGGCGACGTCCGACGAGGCTCCAACGCGTCACACATCTCACTCCACTCGTGAGCGGTACTTGGCTCACGGTGGGTCGGTCTCTCTGTAGGTCGGGCTCGGTGGATCGGAGGTGCTCTCCAGGCGGCAGCGTTGGGACTCATAAAGCCCCGAGACACGGTTGTTACTCAAACGGTCAAATACAAAGCCAGCACTTGGCGGCCGTATGAGAGGTCCAACCAGCGACGGCGCTGGCCACCCGCTTCAAGTTTGCCGCGCGCGGTGACTTCCGGGGGGGGAAGGGGAACCGGCGCCTGGCTGTCTAGCAATTTGCTGCACGTTTGGACATGTCGCTCGTCGATGCTTCTCCATAGGGCAGTGCTGTCTAACAGCGCAGCACCTTAGCTTGTCAAGGGAACGTTAGGGCGCCGTTGCCTTGAGGCACAGCACCGGGTTTGTCCAAGGGCGTTCGCAGCAGAAATTTTGCATCTTGTAGATTTGGAATCCGGGCTGTTTGTCCTGGCATAACAGCGCGAATACTAGACGATGGATAGAAGAAAAAAAGGTACAGAAGTCTGTCACGAGCGCTACTACAAAATGTTTATAGAAGTTTTCATACCGAAGGTATATAATGGGAGAGACGAGCATGCGCGGAGAGGAGCAGTTGAGGCACACGTATCACGAAACCACGGTTTTTGGTTTATGGTTCATGAGGCTTTAACGTCCCAAAGCGACTCAGGCTATGAGGGACGCCATAGTGAAGAGCTCCGGAAATTTCGACCTCCTGGTGTTCTTTTACGTGCACCACGGTTTTTAACACAAATAACTTAAAAATAAACGTCGAGCGGAATACCGTCTTAAAGAGGTATCATTAACGTAGCAATCAGACAACTTTTTGATGTGATAACTCTCTGGCAGAAACCTTTCCCTTTCGTTCCAACTCCTGCATAGAATCTTGCTGTTCTCAAATCTTGTCTGACACGTGCTGACACATGAAACAAAATGTAGCACAAGATTTGCGTTTTTGTTATTGTTTTCCAAATTTTTCGCTTCCTGCTGCAGCCAGTCGTTAGTGCAGTGGCCCGTTTGGCCGACACATTTTGGCCCGCATGAAAGCGAGATTCTATATACAACTACTGTGGCGTCGTTCACGTAGGCGTTTCCATGTTTCATTTTGCACTTGTGAATCTCCTTTGCGTCTTTTTTTCTGTTCCTCGTCTAGTTCTTGCCCTTACGTCTTCACAAAAGGTACCGAAGAATAGCAAGCACTAAAACTGCGCTTGAATTCAGAGGAAATGTTCAACCAAGCACTTGCTCCAAGACTTTACCTTGAAAGATCTCAATAAAACGGCTGACACTTTAAATACCATGCTCGGTGCCTAACGCATAAATACAAATAGCATCTGAGCATCAACATTTTGCAAAAAAATAAGGCCATGTAACGTGATATGCAAAGCAAATTTTAGCGGTCAGCTTTAATAAGGCAGTATACATAAGGGTAGTGAGGCTAAAACCCATTGTGTACAAAAATATTCTGAGATGCAGTTTCCAGAGCTGAGTATAACTAGCGTAGGCGCTCAAGGCGGCGTTTACTTTCCATTGGCGACAGATAGGGCTATATAGGTACATCTCGAATGCATCTCCCAGCATGTAGAGAGATATAAAGTATATGTGCACGTCAAATAACCGTAATGTAACGCCACGTAAGACCTGTGCATCGTATTTTACACGTGAAACCACTGCTAAGTGGACGTTTATTGTTGTATCATGCTCCGATCAGATATGTGCTAGCATGGGCTGCATCACTTTAGTGACACGGTGCAAGCCATGCCCTTTATCTTTTTCCCTCGCCAGTCGCGTTCGCCTAGGCTATATAACCGAGCACCGAATAATGACTTGCCGCCATTACCTCCCTAATGCTTGAGTGCCATTACGCCGTGCACGGAAACACGACGCAACGTGGCGTCGCTCCATCATAGGGAATAATAATTCTCCCGTATTATTTCTGCCAGTACCATCAGCACGACGCTTAAACATTGTCTTAATGCGAATGCCAGGAAAAGAACAGAATTCAAAATTAAACACGCTCTTTCGTGCAAATTACCAAACTATCACCTGAAAGCTACATCTGGCAGCTCCCACACAGGCGTTGCAAGACAGTTTTATGGCTGCTACAGGCAGCCAGTGACAGCGGCGTACCACTGTACTGAAGTGGCTGTAAAACATTTCAGTCGCCATGTGATGCTAGCGGAGCAGTTTTCACTTTTGAAGCGTTTGCACGGAGCCTCACTTCTTGGCATGCTGTGCAAGCTTTGTCTCGGGGCACATTATTTTTCCGAAGCCAGCGGTCCAAAAACCAACGATTAAAGAGACATATTGGAAGCTTTCCTACAAATTACCAAACGATCACCTTAAATGGACTATGCAATAAATTAATTGAGATTACGTAAAGCAGAGGAGAGATAGGCATTTCATCACTCGTCACACCAACGCAAAAATTTTTGAGTTAGCATAAATAACACCGAAGATATAGACGATTAAAAATTACGCTGCTCCTCCCCCCCCCCCCCTCAACTCGTACACGCGGGGCACCAGACAAAAATAAAGAAAACAACTCTGGGACTGGGCCCCGCCCATGAATACGTCATCCGCTGGCATTCCTTTTGCAGCTTCCGGTTATCGCTCCTAGCACCCCAGCAGCAGCAGCGTCGGCGGTGTGATTGCGGCGCGCGTCGGGTTTCCTTGCTTGTCGTCTGTTGTGGTCAACAGTAATGGACCCGGACCTCGAGGTGCGACTGTTCGCTCTTACGGCCGCGATGGGCATCGAGCCCTATGCGTTCACGCCGTACCGGCTGAACGCCAGCGACGACAGTAGCGACTCGGCGAGCCACTGCGAGTGGCTCCGGAACTCCCGACAGAAGGAGGCGGCAGAGGAAAACTGAAACCATTTGAGCGAAGGCAATGAATCGCGCCTGCCCGAGAGGGTCGCACGGCTGCACGAGCAGACGATTTTCACGGCTGCCGTAAGTGTGCCCGTGACGTCGTGGCTGCCGTGGCTCCAGCGAATGTCAGCGTGTGGTGGCCTGGCGACGTCATGGGACAGTGACGTCTTTCTTCCACGATTTTAGTTCCAAAATCGGTCAGTACGAGCACACCAATCGGCCCGCGAATTTAAAAAAAAACAGTTTTAAAAATTCATAATTAATTGCCGGCTCAGTTCCGAAGACTCATATTTGGTGTGAATGCTTCTTAGCATCATTTCTAAGCACTGAAAACATTTACAAGCGATGTTTTATTCATTGCACAGTCACTTTAAAGTTATACCTGACAGCTCCTGTAACGATAACTATTAAGCGTGTGGTTCGTATGACAAAAAACAAGCGCGCACACGTAGCCGAGGAGAACACAGCGCAAAGACGAAAAGTAGCCGAACGCTTGAAATTAACACTTATAAAAGGAGGGCAGGGCTACCTTCCTCAGGTCATGGATCAAAATCACATGTTAAAATAATTTCTTTCGTTATGTTTTTCCAATCACCTCATTTTCGCACTTCAGTTCGAGTGATGTCACTGGCACTTGGTTCTAGCCCGCATTCCAGCATCACATTCTCGACCCACGTGAATTGGCTCTGCGGCTCTGCGGCTCTGCGAAACGCTTGGCCGTCTGGTTGAGCGACAAGATGTGCCTTCAGCACCTTTCAGCTTGCAGTATCAGCAAGACCGTAACCCGTCAATCCTGCACTACAAGACACCGAGACGGACGTAAAAAGTGACCCTACGAGCGCTGAGCAAAGCTAATTTTGCTTGAATGCACGGACAACCTGCCTCCATGAGCGAGCATTGCGATGAAGTTATACTCGGGATTGTCGCTTCTTTCTCGCACTAATTCCGTCATGCTCTTAAGCCTGGTCCGCGTGCAGTGTTCATGGCAGGTGTAAAGGCGCCGTGTGTCAAACTCAAGCGGCCGTGCCTCCGAACTTGCAATGCTGCGGATCATCCTGATACCCGCATCTTGCGCCCGTGGTGATGCAAGTTCGGCGGCGCGGAGCATTTTTTGTGCCGCTCAAAGCTTTTTGATTGTTTGTGATAGGTGGCTAGGACAATATAACTGAGAATAATATCAGCAACAATCAAATGCATTTCGAGGTCTCTTTTCCGAGTACTTATTCCATGAAACAACATACATAAACACCTAAGAACTTCCTTATTCCTAGCTGTAGGCCCTCCATGTGGAAACGACACTTAGAGCTCGCATTATCTCAGTACCGAGGCTTTCTGGCACAAGGCCTTCTGAAACAAGAACACCATTCTAGGACCTCACAAAATTAAGAAACTGTTAGCAGTCGATTCGCGATCAAATGCATTCAGAGTAAATGGAGACTTACACGATATATGTTACACGCTATATGAGAACAATTACTCCCGCGTCTTTTTTAACATATTACGCGAAAGAATTTTGTGATTATGTGCATAGCTATCTGTTTCTCCGAGCTTTACTTCACGAGAAGAAAAAGGAAACAGTGTCTGCAAACGCGGCACTATACTGTAAAGCATAAGGAACGACTACAAGCGCTCGCATCTAGGTCTTGAACTAATCAGGACTTCTTAAATGTTTATTTATCTTCATGTAAACAAAGTACACCAAAAAAAACAGAAATATGCTTTGCTTCCCCCCCCCCCACCCCCCTTTGATGTTTTTCCTAGCCTACTCAGTTTTTGGTTTCATAATCAAATAATAAAACAAAAATGCTGTCTTGTGCTAAATTAATGCATTCGGCTTTTTTTATTAAAGTTATCAGCACACTTTTTCTTAATCTACTTCATCCACACGCCGTTTGCGCTTCCAAAATCTACAGCGCCTTTCGGCGTCGTGTCCTGTTGGCGTATACCAAACTGAATTTTATTAAGAACAAATCATACACGCGTTATTCAAAACCATGGCCTGCTACTCCCACTTTTATCGCTGCGATGAAGTTACCTCGCCCTCCGCTTTGTGTTGTTCCACCCTCTCCGGGAATTGTTTCGCAGGAGCTCTAGCCGAAATTCTAGCCATCACAACTTTACTACATATCCTAAAAGGGTAATTTTGACTTGATATTGATAACATTGACTTAGATTTGGATTTCGATTTAGTAAAAACGATCACTCAGATGCGTCCTCTGCTGTGCGAAGCGCTAGCCACGGTGACATGCTATGTGACGCTGCAAGACTCCAGGATCACTACATGTATAAGCGCTTGTGAACGGGAGTTCTCGACTGACGCATTCCATTACACAGGTTTTTACCGAGGCGGAAGCATAAGAGAGGTATTTTTTTTTTGTTCCTTGTGACACGCAGAGAACTTTCTAGCTTTTCTCTGAGAGAAAGTACTAAAATATTGGCTTCTAGACGAACAGGCGCGAGTTGAATCTCCGGCACTCCTGTACTCCCATTCGCACATTTAGAACGCAAAAATAAAACGCGCACACAAAAAAATATGATTTGCTGAATAGTGTTTAGAGTACACAGGTGAAAGCGCTATAACGAAGTAGTGTGAAGAAACTGTCGCCATAATATTGCGATACAGATGTTGGCCTCGTTGAATAATGTTGAAAAGGCTCAAACATCATAAGGTTTGAATGACTGAATGAAGCAGAATTTGTGGGCATGGCCCCTGCCTGTCAGGAAGCAGAAAAATACGTCAGTGTTGATACCACCGCGTGAAAAGGAAGTAAATCACAACGTGTATATTGCCACCACCGAAAGGTATACACAGGGCTCAGCATTTACTCCCACACACGCAAGTGCGCGCAAAGAAAGCATACGTCGTCGACAGTCGTCAGTCGAATGTTTTGGAAGCACTCCTTCAATGGCTCCAAACAGTAGATATGAGGAGGTGAACTGTCTTCTTATTCTTTTCGTTCTTTTGTGAGAACTGTACCCTTGCAACCGCGCAGTTTTCTGTCGCACCCTCGAAGACCTATCGCCGAGCCGGCTTTCGCGTCCCAACGCAGTACGGCAAATGTGTACAAAGACGTTGGCGATATATACAACTTCGAATACCGCGCGATGCCGTGGCTTCAGAACGCCCGGTTTCATCATCGCGCACTGTAATCTCACTGATCAATTGTGGCGCGCCCCGTTCGCGTCTCCGAGAAAGGATCGAGACTTTTTGCCCAGTTTTTTTACACCGTTTTCGTTTCTTCTATTTTTGGTTCGCGCTTAGACTCTGCGGCGCAGGAAACGCCTCCTGTCTCTGTCGTTTAGGGTTTCGCAGCTTCGATTTTTCTCCGCTCCACTCTGCTCGTCGACGCCACTAGAGATTCGCCGGCGTTGATATAGGGCCCTGGGAGTGTTTACACTTGATCGCAATTTGTTTCTGTTTGTTTCTGGCTCGTCAATTACTGCCCTCTAGGGCACTTTATCGAACGCTCAAGATCGCGGGTTACCTTTGCTGGTTTGTTAGTTTCTCTTCTTTATTCTTTTGCAAATTTTATACAACACGCCTTAGTACAAGCAGCAGCATGGAGTCCATAGGACAGTGCATCTCGATAACAGCGCTACTCGACCGGCTTCGATCCCCAAATGGTTTCCTAAGAAACATTGTTTCTTGTCTTTCGGCCACTTAGACCACTTTTTATCTGTTGTCCGTCGTCTCTCTTTAAGACACCATGGTTCTTTGGCCAGTCTCCGCGATGGACGTTACCCATGAAAGCGTTTCCTTCTTTGCAAGCTCAAATTACCTCAGACCTGTTAATTAGAAAATCGTTGTAAAATATTTTCAGTTTCCCTGGTTTCAGACTCCTAGCCCGTGACGTAGAAAACCTGAAGGAAAAATATGCAGTTGCTAGAGATCTGTTAATAACAGGATACAATTTGGCTTTCAACTTCGTTTCGGTACACCTCTTATTTGGAAAACTTGTTCGCATCTAAGTTCATATTTCTTGCTGATAAACGTTCTATATGTACTGTACATCCAAGAAGCCGTAAGGCTGTAAAAAAAACCTCGCTGCCGTTGCGTACAATAAAAGGAGCGCAGTGACCGCCATTACGTCACGTCGACACAAAAAATTAAACAACTCACTATCGTAACGCAAAATCAACCCAGAAACCACAAAGCATGTAAATCATATCAAGCGTCTTTCGCTGAGCAAAGGAAACCGAGGAGCTGAAAGAAGAGCGCGAGAAGCACTTAGCGTAACTGATGCACGCGTTCTTGAAATAAAACAGCGTTACATCACCAACTATCCCACAACGTGTTTTATTGAGACGCACACGTCTTCAGCGGTTCTTTACTAAGCTTGAGGGTCTTTTTCCTTCCAAAAAATGACTTAATAAAAAATATGCCATCTAGCCCTGGTGCTTGCCGTTATTCAGCGTCGATTCTAGAGCAATGAAGAAGAAACAAAACGACTTCTTAACAAGCAGGCATATAACGCTTGCAAAGGAGAAGGAATTCAGGCGAGAAGAAGCGCTCTCCGCAATCGTGTTTACAACGAAGAGGCATTCCGGCAACTGCGGAAGATGCGGCCTCTGCTCAATGCGAGGCCATCATGAGCAAACGGTCGTCGTGTTTGCAGTTTGCTGGCAGTGCCTCCCGCGCACCGGCGAGCCATCCCTGCCGACGTCATCCACCTTAACGGCTGCAGTGCCACGCAGGCGGCAGCGGCGATTCGCGGCGCAGAGCCCACCCCGCCGCCGGCGTAGCTCGTAAATCGGGCCGGCGCAATCGGTAGCTGCGTATCCCGGAATAAAAGCCGCCCCAGGAAATGTGTGTATTATCCCGATTACCATCGTTCTTATATCTGGCTTTTGCTTCGTTTCTGGCAAACGCTGGCAGCCGTCGCTGTTCTTTTCTTTCGCCTCGCTTGCAGAGTCCCGAGCGAAGGAAAGGAGGAGTAAAAAGGTTAAGCATGGAGGCGTCTTCCGGAGGCCCTTTATAGGATAACGCGGCGACTCTGGGCTGCGTACCGCGTTTGCCGGCACAGATCCTGCCTACTTGTTAAGTAAACACACCAAACGCAGGCCTCGACTTTAACAGTTTAAAACCTTGGCAAAATTAGTCGCCACTGAGACTCAGCAGCTATAACGTTACTGACGATATCGCTAGTAAATTTATGCGAATATTTTCTGGTAAGAAAACACAAACCCGCCTTGCCTTGTGGAACCGGTGGCTGCTTAACTAGTAGTTCTTTACAGGTCGAAAAATATTGCAAGGATGGAGTTCATCGGAAAAGAAATCAGTATAACCTGAGCGTACATTAGGCATAACGAGAAGAAAATTACTTGATTTCAGCCTAAATAACATTAGCTTGATTGTCGATTAACAAGAAAACACAAGGGTGGGGATGGAGCGAGGGTAGCGCGTCGCCTATAAAAGCAGCTTCATGATAGACAAACCTCTTCCCTCTTGAAACTTGTTATTTGTACCACTCGTCTGGTGTCTTTGTGACATGAATTCACCTGATGCATGCGCAACAAAGGACTGCTTCCCCACGCCCGAGGCTTCCTGCTGTTCACAAAGCATCAGAGCGGTTGTAAAAAAATGTATAAAAGAAGACTGGTTTTTAATTGGAAAGAACGAGAAGGTGGAGACGACTTGTGAGCTCGAAGAATGCCCCACTCGACCGCCTTTTAAATCACCAGTACACCGCGGGTTGGAAGAGGACATTGCACGTGTTTGTCGACGCTTGCAACTGCTTCCTATTTCTGCGACTCCCATTTGGTCTCACACTGCGTCTCGGTGAAGAGTTATTTGCCTTTCTTTTAAGACCTGTAGAATTCTTTTACAACGAATTCAAACTTTCGGCCTGTTAGATGGTGTATTATTATGTGTTGTGAGCTTCACGTTATATTCGTTTGTTGCTTAGTTGGCTCCCTGAACAGCCCCTAACCTCGTAGTAGAGCTGCATAATTCTTGCCGCTCTATTGAATGCGTCGTATGCTCATACAGGAATACGCACAAACAAACGCGCGCACACTTATGAGCTCACATGTACGCAGGCACTCCCGCGCACACTCACACATACATGGAGGCACAAAGAATTAAAGATCTTTCAGCTTTGTGACTATGAGCGGACCGAACGAGGGGGGTTGTAAACGAGTTGATACGGCATGTCAAAGGCTGTTGATGGAAACAATAGTTAAGTTGTCTTTACAGGCAGCACCGAAAATCTGCGCTCAATTAAGAATGCTATCGGCAGCTGCGAACGGAAATGAATCCGTTAAGATGCGTCAGCATCGTCTAAAGACCAGTGCCAGCAAAACTGGCATTCGCCTTCTACATAATAAAGAGTGAGAAAACTTGTCGTCGCAGAAATGGCTATCCTCCACATGCGTTGTTTCTATCTCTAGACATTCGTGTTACGACGGGAAGAAATCTTTGTTTGACGATCAGCGTGCGTCTGCCTTTACGCAGCGCCACTGCCGCCTTCATGCATGGCTACTCGAACCAGAGTGGTGAGAAGAGAAAAAAATAGGAATTCTAGAAAAAAAGAGAAGAAAGAGAGAGAGGTCAAGTTTCGGGACGAAGAGTAGCGAAAGGGGGAATTCCGATTCGCGCACGTTTTATGTGGCAACATGGTGCCCTTTTTATCACCGCACTGAGCTGCAAGCACTGCCACAGGAGACTGGCAAATATACCGGCGTTTACGATCCCTTCGAGGGCAGCTGGGCTCTCGTTTCCCCCGCCCCTTGTTGCAGTAACCGATTCACTTCTTGGTGTGTTCTTAAGGATTCTTTCCCTTTGCGTACATAGTTGTCTGTCTGTGTATGTCGTTCGTCCCTTGGTTAGTTACGGCACTGTTCGCCTGCAACGACAGATTTTTCTGTCCTTCATTCTGTCTTGGCCAGGAAGAATAAAGAAAGGAAAACAAGAAATTCAAGTGTATGTCTCGAGGAAAACGAAGAACTGACGAGCGCAATAAATAGAACGGAAAAGAAAGAAGGAAGGCGATAGGCTGAACTCAAAAAGTAAAGAAATAAACACGAACACTTTTGTTCGTTCCCTCTTTCTCACGTGTGCCGCACTTCTCGTCATTGTGTACCTTGATTGTGCGGGCTTTCGCTCAAACGATGTCTTCAAGTTTTGCTGTAGCTTAAGAAAAAAGGACAAGAAAGAGAGGGAAAGATTTTGGGGCCACCGTTGTGGGATTTTCCTGCTACTATTCGCAGTGCCCCCAGTTTCTCTTGCGCCCTCGCTGGGGATCAGCACTTGCCGAGGTCGGTCTTTAAAGACAGAGCGGGCACGACACGACTGCACGCCATGTTCTCTCTCGAGTTTGTTCATTCTTCGTGGCATCGCTGCCGCTATTCATTCTCCCCTCCCATACTCGGATTTTTCTTTTTTTCGATCTCCAGGTCTGTCGTAGGTTTGTATCTCCAGGTCCGTCGTAGGTAGTCACCAGTACGTCAGGCGAACAAAAGTTTTTTATATTTAATTTCGTAACAAGGAGCCTCAGACGCGCCTAGAAATAAACGTGAAGTCTACAGATTTGGTGGGCGTTGCAAACGCAACCCGCGCAGTCGCTCAATAGCTTTGACGTCCGCCTACCAACAGAAAAGTCCCATGATCGAATCGCTGCACTAGCGGTCACTTTTCAAGGGAGGCTAAGCGGAAAATCCCTCATGAGCTGCGCGTTTTGAGTGATAGTTGAAGAACCACAGTTAGTATAAATTATTCCGTAGCCGTGCACCAACGTCAATTTTAAACTGACACGTTCCTTGAAAGAATATTTATCTGGTGCTTAAACGAAATCATCTACATGATGGCTGGTGCGATGTTGTTCTTACGATGCCTTTGTACAGGGTTTTGTGCTATGAAGGCCCCGGTGATGATGTATTCAAGAGGGTAGGAAGATTGTACGACAAACAGCATCTAAACCATATTTCTTCAGATTATGCCTACAGGAGCATGATTTGTGACGAAGTTTTCAGAGGGAAAGGATTTATTTCCACCTTGGAGTTGACCTCGCCTTATCTGCAAACAGCCAGAAAAAATAGACAAAGTATCTGTTCATTTTGGAGCAAGGGTTTATTTGTGGAATCTCTCGCAAAGGGCTATCAAGGACGAATAACTGCTTCATTGGTACAACTTCTGGCCGCTGCAACACATAATGAAGATGCTTTGCTGTTTCTTGACTAGATTAAGCTGACTGGCCTCAATTACATCTGCGCTTCCAAATAGTTTTGAATGGCTGAATGGCTTATTATTGTGACCCTATTGAGAAAGTGCATAGATTTCTGGAAGTGTTTAAATTACAAACATGTATTTTCGTGTGGCTGCCATGTCTGAAGCCTTTGACGGATCCTAAAGAAATATAGCATGAAAATTCATGCATCAATGGGTTGCAGTGTGTGTGCGTGTAAATGCAGTGTACTTACATCTCGCTTTGTGGTATTTGTTGTGTTTTGTCAATGTCAGGGAATAAAGAGAAGAAAAAGTGGAAATAGCCGAGTAGCTATGGGCTTCGGTTGTGCACTGAAATCGTTTGGGACAGCATGACACTGAAATCTATGCCTTTCCGCGTGCATTTTATTTTTGCAAGTTTTATAGTGTTGTGTCCGGACGGACGGACAGAAAACATACTTGAATAAAAAGGTAGCGAAAAAAAGACGGCCACAGGAGGAAGACGCCACAAACACGAACGCTACTAACAGCTGATTTTATTTTCCGCAATATTTAACAATATATAGGCGTACACATCGCATGGGCACACGACACTAGGGCGGCGCCGGCCTTCTTGACAGACAAAACAAAATGAAAAAAAAAACTGTCGAGAAGGCCGCCGCCACCCTAGTGTCGTGCGCATGCGATGTGCACGCGTATATATTGTTAAATGTTCCGGAAATTAAAGCCAGTTGTTAGTAGCGTTCGTGTTTGCGGTGTCTTCCTCCTGTGGTCGTCTTTTTCGCTCCACCTTTTTATTCGAGTGCATGTCAGCAACTAGCCCAGCAACAAGCTTTGTAGAACAGAAAACAATCCGGAAAAAAAGGAAAAATTCAGCCGCTAAATGCATTCCTGTATTCGAATTTATTAACAACTTCCACTTCTTGCTAGCAAGTTTTGAGGAAAGGTGCGGGCTCCGGCGAAGGTAATAGATGTTTTTACTGCAAATGGGAGGATTGTTGGGCCAGTTGGTTCATCATTCAAGGCTGAAAACGGCGCGAAAAACGGGACAAGATAGGGAGAAGCAACACACACAACACCGAACTTACAACTGAGTGTATTTCATACAGGAGTGTATTTCATAAATACAGGAAGTACACATAAAAACTAAAAGAACGCCACGATAAAATATTGATACTATTGCAGGTCAATATCTAAAAAGGCTACCTCTTTTCTCGATAAGCGAAGAGACGGCACGCTCAAGCACTTGTCACCTCTCGTGTGGATGACGAAAGCTTCGTGCAGTTCTCATTTTTGTTGGCTTGCGTACGTGCACAACACTTCGCTTTTGTTGAACTGGGGAGTGCATTTGCTTGGAGAGTGTGATTCGTCTCCCTACTCTGACATGATTAGCGTGCTCTCTTAATCTGTCATTTAAGCAGCAGCCAGTCTGGCCAACATAAGTTGCACCGCATGACAGAGGAATTTCATAGGTCACCATGCTTTGACAGTCAACATATTGCGTCACGTGTTTAGTGCTGCAGGATTCTCGCTTTTTCTCTGCCCCGTTTACTTTCCTGCACAACCTGCGCAAATTGTTGGGTGCCGAAAACACTACACGCACACCGCCTCGTCCCGCAATCTTTTTCAGACGATGGCTGACACAAGGGATGGCCGCTGTCATGACCGAACTTCGCTCAGGCTGTGTGGAGTCGGCTGGTCTACGCAGTTCATTCAAAAGATGGTGGGCAATGCTGTTGATGATGGCCTTCGCATAACCAGCAGCACTCAGTCCTTGAGGTTGCGCCTCTACACTTTCGAAAATGCGGTGGTGAGAGGACCTGTTGAGGGCATTCCTTAAAGCACTCACAGCTATTCCACACTTCACCACCTCGGAGTGCGCCGAAGAATAGGATATAAAGCCCTTCTGCGAACGTGGAGCGTACTTGCAACAGACGTGCCTGTCTTCCAAAATGAGCCTTTTATCGAGGAACTGCAGTTGGTTCTCCTCAGGAATTTCTTTGGTCACTTCAAAGTCACCCAAGATGCTTGTAAACAGGGTATGAAGGTCCTCAACTTCCTTTGAGAAGCCGCCGCTTGAATGCCTGAAGATTATCAAGTAGTCGTTAACGAACCGAAAAACCCGCTCGGCATTACTGTCATGAAGGGCCTCGCTCAATCTTCTGTCAGCTCGTGCAAGCAAAAGGTCACTTAGCAAGGGCGCAATGCAGGATCCTATGCAGACCCCTTTTCTCTGGACGTATAGCTCTCCCTCAAACTCAACGAAGATAGAACGCAGGTAGAAGGACAACAGCTCGAGAACGTTTTTCAGTGCTGACGCCGCAGAAATTTTGAAAGCGAATGGCTCCTTCTTCTTCAATGCATTCTCTGACAACATCACACAGGGCGGCGTGTGGCATTGAGTAATTCATATCCTTCAGGTCAACCGAAAAAGCACCTACTCCCTTCAGAGACTTGCTTCTGAGGAAATCTGTGACTTTACGAATACTTCGAACGCGAAACGGGTCGTTCACATTTAGCATCAATAACGACCGTTGCAAGAATAGTCCGACAGAGTGCTGCCATGTGCAGTACTCAGAAACTATCACCCTGAAGGGGCACTCAGTTTTGTGGGTTTTTTTCAGAAAAGAAAACCGCCAAGCTGAGGCTGTAGCTATTCTTAACTGATGCAGCCAGTTTGTACAATTGAAGTGTGTTGCACCGCTTCTCAGCTTCATTCTTGCCTTTCTGAATCTTCACGTTTTTCAAAGCACGGAAGTTTCCTGCAATGGCCTCGCGCGCCTTTTGGTTGTAGGTGTCTCAGTCCATTACAGTGAAACCACCATCTTTGTCAGATAGGACAAGCCGGAGCCCCGCTGCTCGGAGACAAGCTATCGTCTTACCAATGCTGACTTGGGGCTACTTTTGCTTAGTTGCCTTCAGGACGTCAACGCCTTCGCTGATGCACCGGCCAAGCTCCTCTGCGTTCACCTTCGCAGTGCTATCCCTCATAAGCGATAGCAGCTCCACTCTGCCAAGTTGAGAGTGTATGCAAAACTTGGGTCCTAGGTTAAGCGCTTTGTTAGTTTTATAGGAACTTGAGGGTTCCCCACGGTGTGGACAGCTTGCTTGGGTGGGGAACTACGAGGCTTCTTCGGCGAAAATTGGTTGCTTTAATCCCGAAGAAGCCTCGTAGTTCCCCACCCAAGCAAGCTGTCCACACAGTGGGGAACCCTCAAGTTCCTACAGAGGCTAACAAAGCGCTTACCCTAGGACCCAAGTTTTGCATACACTCTCAACGTGACAGAGTGGAGCTGATATCGCTTATGAGGGATAGCACTGCGAAGGTGAACGCAGAGGAGATTGGCCGGTGCATCAGCGAAGGCGTTGACGTCCTGAAGGCAACTAAGCAAAAGTAGCCCCAAGTCAGCATTGGTAAGACGATAGCTTGTCTCCGAGCAGCGGAGCTCCGGATTGTCCTATCTGACAAAGAGGGTGGTTTCGCTGTAGTGGACTCAGACACCTACAACCAAAAGGCGCGCGGGGCCATTGCGGGAAACTTCCGTGCTTTGAAAAATGGTGCCACTTATTTTGGCCAGACTGGCCGCTGCTTAAATGACAGATTAAGAGAGCACGCTAATCATGTCAGAGTAGGCAGAGGGATCACACTCGCCAAGCATGTGATGACATGCAAATGCACTCCCCAGTTCGACAAAAGCAAAGTGTTGCGCACGTACGCAAGCCAACAAAAACGAGAACTGTACGAAGCTTTTGGTCATCCACACGAGAGGTGACAAGTGCTTGAGCGTGCCGTCTCTTCGCTTATCGAGAAAAGAGATAGCCTTTTTAGATATTGACTTGCAATAGTATCAACCATATAGCATGGTGTTCTTTTAGTTTTTAGGTGTACTTCCTGTATATATTGCGCTTTCGCATGAAATGCACTCAATTGTAAGTTCGGTGCTGTGTGTGTTGCTTCTCTCTATCTGGTCCTCTTTTTCGCGCCGTTTTCAGTCTTGAAAGATGTCTTTAGCATACCGGAGACGTGTACCGGTTTACCGGACGCCGGTTTCGCACGCGCAGTGGCCCTCCCTCACCCCAACAATGCCACTGCGCATGTGCAAGAGAGGTGCGGTAAACACGTATACGTCTCCGGTATGCTAAAAATGTCTAATGACATTAGAAAGTAGTCTTGCTACGTCGCCCCTTCCCCGCTTTCTCCAGGCATCGCAGGAGCACCCGCTGAGGGCCAGACGGGCTAAGCCTCCGCTTTTCGCGGCCTCAGGCGGCACAAAGCGCCGCTTTCAACAGCGCTGGTAAGCATGTCCCGGCTACGAACCGCGGCAGAAAGCGCGGAAAACGAAGCACTCCGCTAAGCCTTTTGTCGTGGGCGCTGCTTTCTCGTGTGCTGCCTGAGGTCTGATGGGAAGCTCAAGGGACGGTTGCATCTTCCGGGATTATTTTGCTGTTCGGCTCTACGACCGCGGCAGCAGCATGGGAACGAGAAGACGAATGCTGCTGGATTTCCCCGAAGCCAGAATAAGGGAGGAGAAAAGGGCCGGAGTGAGGGAAACGAGAATGGACCAGAGAAGGCTGGTATTGGTTACCTTAGCAACCAAACTGAGATTGCTCCAGCTCGCTTGCATTAGGCCAAAGCGGGACTAAAAGCGACGCCGACGGCCGGAATTAACCGGGCTTAGCAACTCGCATTGGACGCTATAGCACTACCGCGATTCCCTGATTCGCTATACGCAAAGGGCAGACGAGCGGCAAGACAGCTGACCGCCTTTGTAACTCAATCCTTTGGCCCACGCGCTGTAGACCCAACTCCTACGGGTGTGGTTCTCCGCCCTGAACATTATCCGCAGACATTAAATAGGCCATTGTTTGGACTATTCTTTCCTAGCGTTTCCTTGAATCCATTCATTCTAACTTTATTGTTAGCTGCGTGTACTCTGTGTGCGACAATGTCTTGCGCAAATACCGCATTCTTTCCTGCATAGTCGTCTGTGTGTGTATCCGCTTTGTATTTCATAAGTTGGGATCCTTTCTATCCGTCACGCAAAAGCATTCAGGGCGACATTATTCCGCTTGCGGCAATGCTGGCATCTCAACTGTGGCTTTCCTGCATACCCTTCTTTCTAAGCGATTCTGCATTGTGCGTCCGATTCTTTAGCGGGAAGGAGTCCAGGATAATGCGTTTTTATACGCAGAAATCGGGCATAGCTATGAAGAAACTCGGAAGAAAGCTTCAGAGCTGGGGATTTTTCTTTCTTATTCGAGCACTTAAAATGTCGGGTCAGCGGTGCATATTTTCCACAGGAACCAATATTTCACGTTTTGCCACGATCCACGTAGTGTCTTGTGGTGACAGCTAACCGTGAGAAACAAACAGGAAAGCGGAATATTGTCAAGTATAAGCATTGGTGTATTTAAAGCAAAAACAGAAAAACACAGAGTGAGAAAATGGAGCTGATTCTCAAGCCGAGAAATGAACTCCGGCAAATTTTTTTTTTATTTAACTGCACCTTGTATCGACGTCCGTTGCAGCTTCTCAGTTCCTGTTGGCCACCATCACCATTTCTTTGTCGAGACAAAAGGAGGCTAATAGCGCTTCCGCACTAAATATTTCTGCCCCTTTTATTGTGCACATAATCCCTTCCTTCACGGTGCGGTGCAGGTGTCTACGGGCGGTTAGACTATAATGCAGTAGTCTTTCTATTTAACTGTTAAAAGCCCTCCGCAGGCGCGCACTCTCTTTGGCTCTCACTAGGCTCCCTCATATGCATCAGGACAGGCTCTAACCTTAGCAGGTTTTTCTCTACGGCTGCCTGCAGGTGACGGTCACTCGTGGTGGGGAGATCCGGGGTGACGCTCGGGCATAGTTTCTTACTGTACACAAGAGGGAAAGCTTGAGGCTCTTCACTTTATCCACTATGGACGCCCGAGGCATACCGGGAAGCCAGCACATCGGATTGACATCTAGTGGCTTGTTGACTGTGCTACGGATTGGATTTTTTTGGTTGCTCAGTTTCGTTTCAACCACTGTAGTTTTTAGTGATGTTTAGTGCGCTTTGTGTTTCTGTAGTGCAGCTACGGACGCAGTTCATTTGAAATCCAAAGCATCCGAAGGCGCTTAGCTCGAAGTGAGCTGAGCACAGTGTCTGGTGCCTGCTAGGCCTAAAGTCTGTTTTCCCCCTCACTGGGAGCCATTTCAGCAGAAAGCTGGGTTTTGCTCAACCAGAACCTGTGCTATCTGTGCTACTTGTGTATTAAAATGTCAAAGAAGGGAACAAGGCTTTTTGTGAACTCAACAATCTGATACCGTGACTCTGTGCACATTTCTCAAGGGAGTAACACTTCTTTTTGAGCTAGTTGGTGCATTTTTAACCTAGGAAAAGAAGCAGCGCCAAGGCATGCAGCCACAGACGAAGAAAGGACAAGACACAAGCGCTTGAAGACACTTTAAACGTGCAAAGTACTTCGACAAGCGCAAGTTATGTTAGCCGTACTCGCCGAGGATTGCGTCTGGTTCGTTTCGAAGACTGGCGGTGGCCGCGCATTGCATGCTGGAACGACTTCTACTTCATGAATTAATTCACGCAAATACTCGCATGTTGTCAGCACGGACACGGCCGTCACTACTTGTGGCAGAAGAAATTTGCGCTTCCTAATTCATTGTTTTCTTTTCAAAATCTGTAAGCGCAGCTCCAGGACATGGCGTGAGCCGCCACTTAATGTGTGCAAACTAGTTTTTTATGGAAAAGCGAGGGCTTGGCCAAGTTTCTCATGGCATGAACATAGTCTGTGCACGGACATACATGGTTGCCGCGGTGGCTGAGTGGTTATGGCGCTCGGCTGCCGGCTCGAAAGACGCGGGTTAGATCGCGGCCGCGGCGGCCGAATTTCGATGGAGGCGAAATTCTAGAGGTCCGTGTGCTGTGCGATGTCAGTGCACGTAAAAGAATCCCACGTGGCCGAAATTTCTGGAGCCCTTCACTACGGCGCCCTCGTAGCCTGAGTCGCTTCGGGACGTTAAACCCCCTTAAACCACATAAACCAAACCGCACGGACATACAATGCGTCCAGCGCTAGCAGACTACACTAATGAAACGTTTCTGTTTTTCACAGAAAATGGAAGCTTCTAAAGTGTAGTATTTTAAGCACTCACAATTCTTTGAAAGAATATTCGGTCCGAGAAGTGTGGCTTGTAAAGGGAAAAAATGATTTTCTCCGATTAGCTATGTTTGGCGGCATGAAGAAAAAGCCCTCTCTCGCCACGGTCAAATTCGGCGATCGTTTACGCCTATCTGCTTTTCTACTCATTTATTGCACCGTGCAGTAAGGATATTTTATTACAGGACATAAAGATTGTAAAACACCGCTTCTGTGCGATGTACATTTTCGGAAATATGTGTTTCTGCAGTCGTAGTCCAGTTTTAGGGCCAAGCTAAGTACTCCCGCTCTGTCTTCCCGGCTTTCCCACTGTGGATGAAGCGCTCTTTAAGAAACTCGCATAGACGGTGGCGCCAGCTTTCCCTCTATAGTTAATACTTAGAAACTCTACGCGCTCGGGAGGGGAGAGTCGTAGGTGCAAGTCTGCCTGTAAAAAAATTGCTCCACATTTAGCCTTTAAGCATTTAATGTTTCAAAGGAGTGTGGAATCGGCAGAAGGACAGATGAATCCATTCTTCTTCGACAAACGTGGCTTTGTGCAACGGCGTAGCTGTCGCTCTCTCCAGGATGCTGCTGCTGGCCAATTGTGTTGACGTAACGGACATGCACACGGGGCGAAGGAGAGAGGCGAGGGCGCGAGCACTGACTGGCGGCAGAAGTTTATTCTGAAGGTGTGCAGACAGCACGTATTCATGAGTGAGCATATCAGCTGAATCATCGCGAATCAAGCCTTTTAAAGGGCGGATGAAAGCGATAAAATTCGACTGGCTTCGAAACTATTAGATGGGTAGGAAAAATTGAGTCATGAGCTCCCTCGTGACTCCGTACTGAGAATAAAACTTCATTTGCTAGTCAGGGCTTGTGTTATCCTTTCTCCTTCGTCCTGTATCGGTGCCGTTCTTTTCGGCTTTCACTCGATCGCAGCACCTCTCCTCCTCTCGTGGAAGAGGCGGGTAAAAGGAAAGCTAGAGCGCTGTTAAAGACGGTGTGCAAGCCACCTGTGTTGTGGTCAAGCAGAGCCGTAAGCTCTACTGGGGCTTAATTTGTCCTGTTTAAGAAACTGTGTTCTTTCGCAAAGCTGGGACCCATTACGTCTGCTAACAACGCCCCGACTCCACAGGAAAGAGTGATTCATCAACAATTACTCTGTGACGCTGCTGCCAGCGACCACTTTCCGTGGCATTTCGATTTTTGCACGCGTGCCACTCTCTCTTTCCTCCTCCTCGTAGTCACACGCCAGCACCCACACAAACACAAGCGCGCGTCCGCTTCGACGTCCCTCCCGGCTCCGCCCGCGATTTCATTCTCGCGCGGTATTAGGCAGGCGTGAACGGTGCCGCGGCTGTCGCCGGGATCGATCGTTCGCCGGCGGTTGATTTACGGTCCCCATTTCATCGGGGAGTGAACTGGCATCGGCGCCGTGGCGGCTTCCTTCAGCAGCGCAGAAACACCGAGGAACGCGCTCAGAAAGGAGGCGGGGTGTAGGCGAGCGCCCAGCGCGCGTTCAAAAAACGCGCGGCTGCAGTGGCGGTGGTTGAGCGTGATGGCGAAAAACACCGCGCCAGAGAGGATAAAAAAAAAGAACCGACTACAGCTTCAGACAGACGGGCCCAGCTTGAAGGGAACGACGCTGGAGTGCGAAGAGGGCAGGATGAAAGACAGAGTGACGAAGATGAAGAAGAACGGTGAGAGAAAAGGCGCGATGATAAAACGGGAGGTGCGAAGGGAAGTGAGGACATAGAGAAAAGAGGGAAAGGGAGGGCGGGGTTATAGCCGGCGGAAAACCGGAACGACGCTGCCGCAACCGAGTCGGCGCGCCGCACCGCTACGTCGACGCAGAGGAAAGCGGGGTCGAAGAAATGAAAAACTGCCCTGTCGATACACCGTAACGGCCAAGTATTACGTGCTGCCTTATTTCGCACTTAGACGATCGTACGCAACGGTCGGAGACGGCGGAGTTACCGGCAAGGTATTGGGTGTTTTGTGCAGTTCCGGCATATAGGTCTGGTGCTTCTTTTCTTCATTTTTGCCCTTCTCTGTCGTTACGACCTTGCGGCCCATATAAGGAAGAGATGACCGAGTCGCGGATCGGCCGGCACTCTGACGCCTGCAGCGGGCGAGTGCGGAGCAAAGCGATTGGGGTAGTCTGCTGCGTGGGCTTTTTGCTGGCTGTCGCCGAGTTTTTGCCGAACGGCGAGTTTATGAGCTTGGATCAATCGCTGAATGGATGAATTGTGACCTGTCGTGTGCTTATGCATTTGCTCGCGTTCGGTCATTTTCCGTGGATCTCTTTCGTAATTTTCGTCTCCATCGCGTTAACTTTGCAACAGCCTGAAAACGAAAGCGGAGCGAGAAAGCTTCAGTGAGGGAAGTGCGGAAGCTCATATGTGGGTCAAGCGTAAATGCCGTACAGCATGTTGAAATTTGCGGGAATTTTTGTTTGCTTTGGTTTATGGGTGTTTAACGTCCCAAAGCGACTCAGGCTGTGAGAGACGCCGTAGTGAAGGGCTCCGGAAATTTCGACCACCTGGGGTTCTTTAACGTGCACTGACATCGCACAGTACACGGGCCTCTAGAATTTCGCCTCCATCGAAATTCGACCGCCGCGGCCGGGATCGAACCCGCGTCTTTCGGGCCAGAAGCCGAGCGCCATAACCACTCAGCCACCGCGGCGTCTGGAATTTTTGTATATACGGTATAGAACGCTTTTCTTCTATGGAAACTATGCTAGCAGTTTCTTGTTTCTTGTGTTTCTAACTTTAATGAGCACGTGTATAAAGTGTTCATGCAGGTGCGAGCACATAGTTGAGCACACCCAAAATCCCGGGAACAAGACTCTGAAGACGAGCTTCAAGGTGTATTGCGCTTAGAAAAATAAAAATGCATCACTGCAGCGTGAGCAGAGAAATGGGTACGGGCGAGAAAACAAGCAAATAGAAAGCCAAGGCGCCGACAGAGCCGCGCATTGTCGCGCAGTAATGAATTCCGTCGCGCTCTCTCGCGGCCTTCCTCCGGTTTCCCGCTCTATTTTTATCCATTCTGCTCTTCCTCGCCAGCTGGCCCTGCGCGCGACCCGCGCGCTCAAATACGCACTTTGCCGGGGCGGCTGAATCTCTAGGGTTCAATATATCTGAGCTCCGAACAGCCCGCTGCCGACGACAGCGGGTCGGTGGTTTAAACGCGGCCCGCCGGACGACCTATATTGAGACGGACGGCGCAAAGGTCCGGAAGGGGCAGAGGTGAGTAGCACGGCAGCATAAATTGAAAATTTTAACAAAGCACCAGTTATACATGATTAGATGAAAGCTGAAATTTAATAATACAAAAAAGCTTCAACTGAAGAGAATCTTTGAATATTTAGCGGCTGAATATGTATGACGTTCGGCTGCTGACGACTAGGCCATGGGGTCGAATCCTAGCCGTTGCAAAGATTCGATCCCGATAGTGATGGAAGCGAATTCCTAAAAGAGGTTGTAAGGTGTGCGACATCACTGAGCGTCAACGAAAATAAGGTGGCACAAATTAACCCGGAGTCCGCCACTCAGCTGTGTCGTGCCATGTGATCTATTTAAGTTGCTGAAACTATTTAGTCTCTGAAAAAGCCGTATGATCAACTGTCATGCCGAATCATCGCCGTCATTGAAACCTCTGCTCTGTGAGCTGTGCGCTTTGGTGCGAGGAGTATGTGCTGCCCTGGAAGACGCACCTAGCTCGCTCCCATATCTAGATGCATGCCTCTGCCTTGTTACGTCTCGCCTACAGCGCGCGGTATAGCCGGCGCGGATGCACCGGATGCCGCGGCTTCGTTCATCGCTGCCGCAACGCCTCCCGCCAAGCGCGTCCAGGCAGGTTTCAGTGCCACGTGTCGTCGTGCGTGCGTGTTTGTGTGTGTGCATGTTTTGCCCACGCTTGTCAAAGCGCGGCAGCCGGGGAGAGGAGCTCTCCAACTGGGAGGCGAGGAGGTCTGACCGGCGCCGGCCTGGCGGACGCGCCCGTCACGCCTGAACATGTTCAAGCGTCGCCGTATCGGATGACTCTTCCCAAGCCGTTCCCTCTTGCCCTCGACTCCGTGGGTATAAAGGGGGCTGCCCCGGACGCCGACGAGAGACTTCGATTTCTTCCTGCGAGTAACGTGGTCGCCCTGACCGGCTGCTCTTTTGAGATGCCAGAATAAACAAGTTGTTCTGTTGCCAGTCGACTCATCCTTTGCCGGGACCTTCGGATGTTTCCAGCTTTGCCCCAGGCCGCCAGGCCAACGCTACCCTTGGGGCTTGCAACCCATTTGCAACAACTGGTTGCCAGCGGTGAGATCCCGACAACGGAGGCCAGCAGCGAAGATATGCGGTCAACTGTATGCTGAGCAGCACAACGACCATCCGGGAGCAGTGCAACGAGCCCTGTGTGATGACTGGTTGCCTGCAGCGGAACGACTGCGCTGAATTCGTGGCTGCGAGGTTTGGTGAGTGCGGGACTTTCTTCTTCTGAGTTTTGCCAGGCTTTTGTTAGTGTCAGAAACAGAGCTGGTAATTGTGTTGTCGTTGCTGCCGGGTTAGTTTGCGGCAAGACAATAGTAGGCAGTAGAGAAAGCAGCATTCGGAGCAGCCATGGATTTGAAGTCGTTGCGCAAACCGAAATTGCTGGAGCTTGCAAGAGAGTTGGGTCTTGATGTCTCAGACAAACTCAGAAAACCAGAACTGCTAAGGGCGATTCTTGAGTTGGAGGCTGAGGATGACGAGCTGTCGGAATGCCTTGAGACCATTGAGGAGAGGGAACAAAAAGAAAAAGAGAAAAACGAGCGCGAACGTAAAGAGCAAAAAGAGAAAGACGAGCGCGAACGTAAAGAACAAAAAGAGAAAGAAGAGCGCGACCACGCTTTAGAAATGAAGCGTCTCGAGGTAGAGATGGAACGCGCTCGTAATGGAAGTCAGGCACACGGTGCAGGAGAACGGGTATCGTTCAAAATGACTGACCTGATGCGGCCGTTTAAGCTTGGAGAGGACATTGGTTTGTTCCTGGTTAACTTTGAGCGAACGTGCGAGAAGCAGGGGTTCTCTCGGGAAACGTGGCCACAGCGCTTGCTCACTTTGTTACCCGGCGAGGCGGCCGACGTAGTCGCTCGCTTGAAGAGAGAGGAGGCAGAGGATTTCGACCAAGTGAAATCGAGTCTGCTAAAAAAGTACAGGCTGTCAGCGGAGGCGTTCCGTCGGAAGTTTCGGGAAAATGAAAAAGGCAGAAATGAGTCATATACAGAGTTTGCCTACAGGCTTATGTCAAACATGCAGGAGTGGCTCAAAGAAGAGAAAGCGTTTGGTGACCACGAGAAAATTCTGCAGTGTTTCGGGCTGGAACAGTTTTATAGTCGGTTACCTGAGAACGTGCGGTATTGGGTCTTGGATAGGCCAGACGTTAGTACAGTGGCTAAAGCCGCCGAGCTAGCCGAGGAGTTTGTGACGCGTCGGGCTCGCGGAGCTAAGGACGGTCAAAAGGGTGAATTTGGCTCCAAGTCTGAGAGGCCGAAGTTCACACCCATGAGAGCAAGGGGGGACACGCGTAGTGCGGATGCGAGTGAAAGCAGTCCGACCGAACGTAAGGAGACGGCGGCAGCCGAAGCCGAACGCAGAAAGCGGTTCGAGAGGAGGCAAGCGCGCGTGTGTTATACGTGCCAGAAGCCGGGTCACTTTTCGGCGCAGTGTCCAGAAACAAAAAGAGAAGTCGTGTGTTTGTCATTATGTAGCACTGACGAGAACATGAAGCTTCTCGAGCCTTACATGCGAGACTTCCTCGTGAACGGGAAAGAGTGCCGAGTGCTTCGTGACTCCGCAGCTACAATGGATGTAGTTCACCCCTCTTACGTAGAACCCGATATGTTCACGGGCGAGTGCGCATGGATCAAGCAAGCCGTGGAAGCTCATAGCGTGTGTCTGCCCATAGCAAAGGTGCTTATTGAAGGACCTTTCGGAGCACTTGAGACGGAGGCCGTAGTGTCATCTATGCTGCCCCCCCAGTACCCGTACCTATTTTCGAACAGGTCCGATCACCTCCTGCGCGAGAAGGGGCTTTTGTTTGGTGAGGCTAGCGTTCAGGCCTTAACCAGACCGAGAGTTCAGGAGCTCGCTGCAAAGGCGGTAGTTGCGGGGCCGACGTTGTCGAACAATGAAAAAGGGTCGGAGGCGCAGCAAGCTGATATTCCGAGCACGTCAGAACTGGATAAAATTGAGCCTGTAGCGTTGAATGCACCAGGTACTGGAGATGAAATGCACGACACGGGAAAGTTAGAAGAGCTTCCGGTCGAGCTTCCGGGACTAGGCTCAGTGACGAACAGGGAAGACACTGATCAGGTCATTAGTGACTTAATCATTAATGCACCGCTGTCGGCTGAGCAGAAAACCGAACTACACCAACTCTTACAAGAGTTTCAAGGTCAGTTTTCTGAGAGGCCTGGTAGGACTTCTGTCCTTACTCATGATATAGAACTTACCTCCCCAGAGTCAGTACGATCCAAGGCGTACCGGGTGTCACCCCGCCAGCGCGATATTATGGAGGCTGAGGTAAAGAAAATGCTACAGCTCGGTGTTATTGAGGCGGGTGAGAGTGATTATACCTCCCCTTTGATTTTAGTTGAGGTACCGGGCAAGGAACCTCGTCCTTGCGTCGACTACCGCAGGCTTAATTCCATCACTAAGGATCAAATTTATCCGATCCCTAACATCGAGGAGCGCCTTGAGAAAGTTAGTAGCGCTCAGTTTATTTCCACCCTAGATCTTGTCAGGGGTTATTGGCAGGTTCCACTTACAGAAGAGGCTAGTAGGTATGCGGCGTTCATTTCACCAATGGGAACATTCCGTCCTAAAGTTTTGAGTTTTGGATTGAAGAACGCGCCATACTGCTTTTCAAGCCTCATGGACAAAGTGTTGCGGGGACAGGAAGAATTTGCTTTACCGTATTTAGACGACGTAGCGATATTCTCCGCATCCTGGTCTGAGCATATGGCACACTTGCGGGCAGTGCTAACCCGCCTGCGCGAAGCGGGCTTGACAGTCAAGGCTCCCAAGTGCCAATTAGCACAGGCCGAGGTTGTCTACCTCGGTCACGTGATTGGACAGGGTCGTCGCCGCCCCTCTGAAATAAAGGTGGCCGCTGTGCGAGACTTCCCGCAACCGCGCACGAAGACCGATATTCGGTCGTTCTTGGGTGTCGCCGGCTACTATCAGAGGTACATCCCCAGGTACTCCGATATCGCGGCTCCCCTGACGGATGCTCTAAGAAAAACAGAGCCCCAAACAGTCGTCTGGAGCGAGACAAAGGAGAGAGCTTTTAGCGCCCTAAAGAGCGCCCTAACAAGCCAGCCTGTGCTACGATCGCCAGACTATACCAAAGGGTTCGTTGTTCAGTGCGATGCTAGTGAGCGAGGCATGGGCGTTGTACTGTGCCAAAGGGACAATGGAGAACTGGAACACCCCGTCCTGTATGCTAGTCGTAAGCTGACCTGTCGTGAGCAGGCGTACAGCGCCACCGAGAAAGAGTGTGCGTGTCTCGTGTGGGCCGTTCAGAAATTGTCATGCTACCTAGCCGGCTCGAGGTTTATCATTGAGACGGATCACTGCCCTCTCCAATGGCTGCAGACCATATCTCCCAAAAATGGCCGCCTCCTGCGCTGGAGCCTCGCTTTGCAACAATATTCCTTTGAGGTGCGTTACAAAAAGGGGAGTCTCAACGGTAACGCCGATGGCTTAAGTCGAAGCCCCTAACGTGGGAATCCGCCTCAAAGTTGTTGGTTACTGATGTTTTCTTCCTGAGGCAGGATTTTTAACATATTGCTTTTGTTTAGTGTTTCAAAGTGATTATGTGCTTTCTAGTGCAATTTTCCAATTTGTGGACGCGTTCTGAGTGCTGCTTGACTACTGTAAGGAACTAGGCAGTAGTATAAAAGGGGAAAGAGCCTGGCAGAGCTTAGTGAGGGTTGTCTCGTGCTTGCTGACTGAGCGGTTGCGTTTCGGCGTAGTTCTAACGCTTGCTGGGAACGAGCACAAAAATGGCAACTCTCCCGAAGTCACTTTGCAGTGCCCTGTATGAACCTGAACCTGAGAACGAGGCCTTCTCTGTGCGCTGCGCTCAAGCAACGTCGAGGGACCACCGGTTTCGATTATGAGCATCATCGAGCGACATCCCTCTGGACAGCGGATGCAGTCCCCTGACCATCGGGATCTCCTTCTCCCGGCGGGGCGGTCTGTTACGTCTCGCCTACAGCGCGCGGTATAGCCGGCGCGGATGCACCGGATGCCGCGGCTTCGTTCATCGCTGCCGCAACGCCTCCCGCCAAGCGCGTCCAGGCAGGTTTCAGTGCCACGTGTCGTCGTGCGTGCGTGTTTGTGTGTGTGCATGTTTTGCCCACGCTTGTCAAAGCGCGGCAGCCGGGGAGAGGAGCTCTCCAACTGGGAGGCGAGGAGGTCTGACCGGCGCCGGCCTGGCGGACGCGCCCGTCACGCCTGAACATGTTCAAGCGTCGCCGTATCGGATGACTATTCCCAAGCCGTTCCCTCTTGCCCTCGACTCCGTGGGTATAAAGGGGGCTGCCCCGGACGCCGACGAGAGACTTCGATTTCTTCCTGCGAGTAACGTGGTCGCCCTGACCGGCTGCTCTTTTGAGATGCCAGAATAAACAAGTTGTTCTGTTGCCAGTCGACTCATCCTTTGCCGGGACCTTCGGATGTTTCCAGCTTTGCCCCAGGCCGCCAGGCCAACGCTACCCTTGGGGCTTGCAACCCATTTGCAACAGCCTCCAAGACTTTTGATGTTTGGCAAGGCAGAGACGTGCGGGTGTATGGTGGTCTCGTGTTACACAGACTGGTGTTTTGTGGCATAAGAATACTCATTTTTTTTCTCTTCGGCACTATTTACATGCAGTAAAAAAAATATAAATGCGCCGATAACCTAGTGATCTCTAGCAGATGCTTTTGAAGCTGATCCGTTCGCGCCGCCGCGGGTTCGACTTCCTGTCGTGGATAGTGATGTGATTTCTTTTTCGTGCCTTTTTTTTGCGGACATACATCGGCAATAGACGCGTTTGTAGGCTATAAACCTCCGGACTAAGGGTTTCTCGCTAACATAAGTTTACGTTACTTTTGCTCTCCATCCTGATACCTGTCAAGAAGTTATAGAGCTGTGCAAGAATGGAACGAAATAATAATCGACGTTTGTGAGATTATTCGGTATTTGAGCGAATATTCGGACAAGACGAATATTCATGTCAAACAGAGATGCGCCAGCAGCAGTGCACCACACCGGTGCACCACACCTTCCCAGGCCACACAAGTGAGCCTGAGGCACGCCGCGGGCAGGCACACCGCAGTCTGCCCTGCTGCCACACCTAAAACAGAGAGCGCCAGGCCATGGGTCAGCACCACCACGCAGGACCTTCCCCCGCCGTGGGATGCCTCAAACTTGCACACACGCGGCTTCTCCGCGTTCGATCCTCTAGCACCTCTGCTGAGGTTATGGACGTAACTCAACGTCCGCCAGCGTTGCAGCGGCGCAACATCTCTCTTCGGCGGAAAAAGACAAGACCTTGATTATGGGCCCAAAAGCGGAGTAAATCGCTTTCATTTCTACCCCAAAACATACAAACATGACTTTTATAACAGAGTGCAACTGTAGAGGACTGCTGAGGAATCACAGTGACGTAACACATATTCTAGGGTCAATGTTGCCAGTACCTTTGTCTTCAGGAAACCAATCTCTGTCCACAGCATATAAATATCCTGAAACATTATAGAAGTTTCCGACGCGATCGCGACCAGGCAAATAGACTGTCAGGAGGCATCGCAATTGTCATTCAATGCAGCGTCCTTGCTCAAGAAACCAAACTTAAAACAAAACTCGAAGCTGTTGCGGTCAACGTCGCCAGCTACAAAGCAATACTAATATGTTCTGTATATCTTGCCCCCTCACATCGCATTAACAGTCAAGGTTTAGGAGGCCTGATCGATGAACTACCAGAGCCATATCTGATAGCTGGTAATTCTAACGCTCACTCCCCGTTTTGGGGTAAGTGAACGCTGTAACTATAAGGGCCTAATAATCGGATGTTTTATCGTCGCAAATAATGCCTGCCTTTTAAAAACGGGAAAAGCCACATATTGTTCTTCAAGCTCAGTGCAAATGAGCTTCCTCGATCTACCTGTCGCATCACGATCTCTTTTTAACGGTTTTAAATATGGTGTTTTAAATGACCCCATGGGAAATGATCACCTACCTGCTGACGTAAGGCTTCTCATCGTCTATTCCAATCACCCCCAAAAGACCACCTCGCCGAATGGTCACTCTTTACAGCAAGTGCCACTCTAAAAAAAATAATTTTCTGCAGACCGCAGCATAAGTGAAATTAAGTTTACTACATGCACAATATCGGCTACTAATCTAGATATACCACAAACAATAGGACTCGCACAGAAGAAACACAAAGTATGGTGGATACCAGTATGCACATGGGCCAAAATATAGCACAATAAAACCTGCGGCGCTTTCCGTCGTTATTTCAAAGCAGAGAACTTATCTTCAAGAGGGTGCAATGCATTCAAAGAAATGCAGAGAAAACTTCTTGCAAGAAATATGTGTCCTCTATGAACAGTTCAACGCCCTCAAGGAAAATATGGAAGGAATTTCGCAAATTCACTGAAGACGAGACCCCCTAAACATTTTTTTTTTGTTGACAACGCCTGGCACACAAACATCAATAGAAGAAAAGGCCAAATATTTGGTGAGCATGTTGCTCAAGTCTCAAGTTCGTTCAACTACACAAGCACATTCCAGAAGCACAAATGAAAACAAAAACTTCCATCTGGAGGAGGCATGCATGAGGACTACAACCTGCCTATCCCATTACGGGAATTAGAGTATTACCTTCCAGTCAAAAGAAAGCACCAGGCCGAGACAAGGTGCATTACACTAAGCTTGACCGTCTCTTTGACGCTGCCGTAGATCACCGTCGAAATTCTTTAATAAAATTGGGATAACTGGAAAAATTCCTGCGGAGCGGAAAAAAATTGCTCATAGTACCTTTTTTGAAACCCTTACCACCAAGAACTCCTATCAGTTACTTGCCGATAGCCCTCACAGCTGCACTGCTAAATGTTTCAAAAGTGTAGTAAACGTTAGACTGACCTTCGTACTTGAATCCCGGCAAATGGTAGGCCTGTCACAATGTGAATTTAAAAAGCATGTTCCACCACTGATCATCTTGTCCACCTAGAAAACGCCATCCGGGAGGCGTTCATCCACAAGCAGTGCTATATCGGGGTCTTCTTTGACCTGGAGAAGGCCTATGATACCGCGTGGAAGTTCGCCATCTTCCGTGACCTAGCAGAGCTAGGTACCCGCGGCAGTATGCGGAACTGCTTGAGCGATTTCCTGGCTCACCGCACATTCCGAGCCCGCGTAGGAGCAAGTCTCTCCGTGAGTTTCACCCAAGGGAATGGCGTACTCCAGGAGTATATTCTAAACACGGCACTCTTCATAGTAAAAAATGAATTCCTTAGCTAAAGTAATCCCAAGTCCATGGTGCATTCACTTTGTGTAGGTGACCTAGAGATACCATGCACTTCCCTTGCATATCTACCTGTGAGAGACAAATACAAAAACACTAAAATTTGCTCCTTGGACAGAGAGAAATGGATTCAGGTTTTCTCCTCAAAAAACAGTAGTTTTGTTATCATTGCAATGAGGCCTGCAGGTCTATCCCAGTCTATACCTGTACTAAACCGCACCACCAATTACACAAGAAAACAGGTATTTAGGCGTCACTTTTGACAAGGACCTCACATTTTTTCCACACATTAGGAACCTTAAAAAGAAAGCATCTCAGGCCCTCAGTGTTTTAAAAGTGCTCTCACGAAAACGGAGAGGGTCCGATAGAGCATGCCTTTTACAAATATTTCGCTCTCTAGTACGCTCCAAGCTGGACTACGGGTGCGTAGTATGTGCTTCAGCAAGAGCATCCTACCTGAAAAGATTAAACCCTGTTCATAATCTTGGTCGGCGCTTATCACCTGGACCATACAGAACATCGCCGGTAGCAGCCATTATGTTGAAGTTAATGAGCCCGCTCTAGCGGATCGATGAATCGCACTTATGTGCACGCACGTTCTAAAACTCCGTTCTCTCCCGAAACATCTCTGCCATCCCGTTGTCACCAAGTGCCCATCGAACAGATTGTTCTACAACAAACTAGATTTTATGAAGCCTTTAATGCTATGCTTTGAAGATAAATGTCAAGAGTTTGCAGTACTTGATGTCCTTGCGAAGATTGCACAAAGACATGAATATTTGCCACCACGGTACAGCGTCCTTTCAGTATTAAACTTCACACCGACATGTTTACACAAAAAGCAAACACCGCATGAGCACATACTACTAGAATTCTACGCACTGCAAGACAAATATGACAACTACACTACATTTTACACTGATGGCTCAAGAACAAACTCACGTTCGAAGCGCAGTAGTTCATGTCAATGGGGGAAAATGATAAGACTGCCACAGTGTGCATTGGTTTTTACTGCCGAGTGCTATGGCATCTTCGGAGCTGGAGAGCAAATAGTAATACAGGAAATCAAAAGCAGCGTCATATACACTGATTCCCGTAGTATAAAGCACTGTACTCTAGAAATGCCGCTGAACACATAATACGAAATTTCATACATAACGTAGTGCAAAAACCGCCGCGGTGGCTCAGTGGTTAGTGCGTTCGGCTACTTATCCGGAGTTCCCGGGTTCGAACCCGACCGCGGCGGCTGCGTTTTGATGGAGGCAAAACGCTAAGGCGCCCGTGTGCTGTGCGTTGCCAGTGCACGGTAAAGATCCCCAGGTGGTCGAAATTATTCCGGAGCCCTCGACTATGGGACCTCTTTCTTCCTTTCTTCTATCACTCCCTCCTTTATCCCTTCTCTTACGGCGCGGTTCAGGTATCAGCCGATATGTGAGACAGATACTGTGCCATTTCGTTTCCCCAAAAACTAATTTTCAACATAGTTAAAATCACAAAACGAAAACATGGCATTAAATTCTGCTGGGTCCCTTGTCATGTCAGAATTGTGGGAAATGAGAAAGCAGATGCATGCGCAGCACAAGCACGACATGGTCAAGTACAACACGTGAGCTTACCGCACAGGGATTATTTGGAGACAATGTGCAGTAAACTCAGAAATAAGTGGCAGACTGTACGGGAAGAGCTTGTAAACAAGCTACATTCTACAGAGAATGGAAATCATTTAGACATCATGAACGCTTTACAGAAGTTATTTTATGTAGACTAAGCATCGGACACACACCCTTTACACAAAAACCTCTTACTAACAGAATAGTACAAATCGCTCTGCGAAATGTGTGGGGATGAACTCGCTGTAAACAACGTTTTAATTTCCTGTGCATAACTTGGACTAAGAAAAAAATATTTTGCGTCATTTTACAGTGAATACATTCCTTTACTTCCCATGATACTTTTCGGTGATAAAGCACTTGTTGATTTCTCACATAATATTGAATTTCTCGAAAAAGCAGGTGTTTTAAACAAACTATAGGTATTAAAATCGTCACCTTACCTACAAGACACCCTAACTAAGTGTTTGCCGCATCATAGCCTTAGCTGCTTTTGGCCCAATAAACTCAATATAACTATCTAAGGAAGCACGAGTAATATTTTAACGTTTACAACCCGCAGGGGATATAGATCTAAAATTCTTCTGTTTATAAGGGAAGGCTTATTACAGTTATGGACTGCAACAGGCTTGTGCATGTCCTAACTGTGAGTACAGGTTCTTTTGTTTACGCAGATTTCAAATTGAAAAAACGTGTAGTGTGGAAAAATTGCGATAAAACACTCCATGCTAAAAAGCAGTTCATGGTGTTGATGTGCTGCTATTTGCGCGATGTGCTTCTACACTGAGCTGCTAGCTGTGATCTGTGAAGTTACTGATGTTTATAAATGCTCATTTGTATGCTTAATAGCTGCGCGGTGCCATTTTTCTGTTTTTTTTTGTTGTTATTCGTTAAATTTCTTGGTAGTTCCCTACATTGTCTTTTTCATTGTGATGGCAATATATTTTCAAGTCCTGATTTCCTTACATCGACCCCATGCGAACAATATGTATTCTTTCTCCCCTGCAGTAATGCCTTCGGGTGCTACAGGCACTGTCAATATATAAATAAAAAAATAAGCTTGGGTACAGAGCCATTGCTTCCGTGTTTGGCATTTACCTCCCTTTTTGACGAACGACTGGAACATTCGTACTATGACTCTTCGGAGGTAAAAAAAGAGCAACAGTATGTGCCGGAGCGAAGGACAAAAAGTGATCCTCATTTTGCTACTACTTCCGGTCCCACCAACAATTTTTTTATTTTACTCTGTGCACATGTACTGCTGTTGCGCAGATGTGGCCAGCGGGAGTCATATCGCTCTCTCCATTAATCTGGCAGCCCTGTTTTACGTCGCTTCTGTTGCGAAGTACGGTTAAACAGAAACCTTCGAACATCATAGAGCGGACAGCGCCTTCCAAGTTCAAGGTTTCAACCTCTTTTCTCACAAGCCCGCTACTCCGACTGCTTAAAACAGACAGCTAGAAGCAACAATATCCTCTAACATTCACTATATTTCTTGGGAGAGCACAGGCTGTTTTACGCATTCTAATCACAGCGGCTGGGTGAGTTTCGACACGTCTCTGCCTTCGCTGGGAAAACAAAAATCAGCAACTTTACCTGAGGCAAGTCGTTGCCAGGTAGCAACGCTCCGAGAAGAGCGGGCGGAAATTAGCGAGTTCCGAAGTGAGTGTTTCTGTTTTAAACGCGAGCTACATGCAATCTCCGAATTGTAGAAGTGCGCGTGCGCTAAAAGCCCAAATGAGAACTCAGCTCTGAAAAGGCCTTCGCTGCGCAAGGGTTCAGCGCTATACCCTGGAGCTCACCGATTTGTTCATTTTGGGGAGAACAGAGGAAGAAGACGAAAGGAAGAAAAGGAAGAAGGGAACACACGAGTTCTCCTCTGTCTTCTTTTTTCCTTTTCCACCTTTCGTCCTCTTTCACTGTTCTACTCAAAACTAACCTTTACCAACTAGCCCAATTGTCCATCCCACTACACTAATTTGTGCCGAGAAAGAATTACGTGCTAGTTTTCTATTCTCCCGCAATTTAAC